>NW_019385136.1:268962-327791 GCF_000671375.1 Centruroides sculpturatus | reverse complement strand
TTTTTTTTTTTTTTTTTTTTGAACTAATAACATTCACTGACAGATTGTTGAAAGTGGCATTGGCTTTTTGAATGCATGGCTGCCTGGTTGGCCAGAAGGTAATCACTCCATACAGCATGATTTGCATAAGGTTATGGCTTGGTGATAACTGATTGAACTGGAATAGGAATATTTGTGTAGCATTCCAACTGGTATCACTGATTGGTTGGCTGGGAATCATGCCACACATTATTTGCATAGTGCTACAGCTTGATAAGCACCGATTGGTTGACCAACCCATTTTCAATTGCTATTGATCAATTGGATTGATGTCGAAGCAGGAGTTTTAAGTTCACTTCAGTCCATGACTTCAGAAGTTCAGTTCAGGAGATCTAAGTTCAGTTCAGCTCAAGACTTCATGTTGGAAGTTAAGTTCTAAATGTTAACTTCGTAAGTTCGTAAGGATATACATCAGTTTCATCTAAGTTCAGTTAGGAACTTCAGGTGTACTTCAGTGGTTAAGGCAAGTCTGGATTTGCCTCGCTGTTTGTTCTTCAACCGCCAAAAGATTACTACTAGCCAACAACTTATCGATACGTTGCAAGGTGTCTTCTCGACAAACCTGATCAGTATATTGGTCTGTTTGAACTTTATTTTTATTTAACGTAATTGGCGTTAAATAAAAGTTGGGTGCCAATTGGTGTGTGAAATATGAACATTGTAAATTTGACTTATAGTCTACTAAGAAATATATTTTTTGTAAATCTGAATTCGTCCTGGCAATTTTTTTAAATATATCTGTTTCACAAAAAATATATATATCTTGGTAGACTATACATACTGGATGAGTCTATTTCATTTGGTCCTTTCACACGCTGTTGGTGTAATAACGATTCCATGGCAGAATCGACCTTTATTGTAAGCTACTTGTCCACCAACCAGTGTAAAAAAAGTTAAAATAGTCCTCTAGCAGTGACACAATGATAAAATTAATAAATACATTTTTAAAAAATTGCCAGAACATATATTGTCATGGTTGGATCATGTAAAGACACTTTTTTTTTTTTTTTTTTTTGAACTAATAACATTCACTGACAGATTGTTGAAAGTGGCATTGGCTTTTTGAATGCATGGCTGCCTGGTTGGCCAGAAGGTAATCACTCCATACAGCATGATTTGCATAAGGTTATGGCTTGGTGATAACTGATTGAACTGGAATAGGAATATTTGTGTAGCATTCCAACTGGTATCACTGATTGGTTGGCTGGGAATCATGCCACACATTATTTGCATAGTGCTACAGCTTGATAAGCACCGATTGGTTGACCAACCCATTTTCAATTGCTATTGATCAATTGGATTGATGTCGAAGCAGGAGTTTTAAGTTCACTTCAGTCCATGACTTCAGAAGTTCAGTTCAGGAGATCTAAGTTCAGTTCAGCTCAAGACTTCATGTTGGAAGTTAAGTTCTAAATGTTAACTTCGTAAGTTCGTAAGGATATACATCAGTTTCATCTAAGTTCAGTTAGGAACTTCAGGTGTACTTCAGTGGTTAAGGCAAGTCTGGATTTGCCTCGCTGTTTGTTCTTCAACCGCCAAAAGATTACTACTAGCCAACAACTTATCGATACGTTGCAAGGTGTCTTCTCGACAAACCTGATCAGTATATTGGTCTGTTTGAACTTTATTTTTATTTAACGTAATTGGCGTTAAATAAAAGTTGGGTGCCAATTGGTGTGTGAAATATGAACATTGTAAATTTGACTTATAGTCTACTAAGAAATATATTTTTTGTAAATCTGAATTCGTCCTGGCAATTTTTTTAATGTTAATATTATATTTTAATAATAATTAAATAAAATTCTGTGATACTTTCCAGTTGATCAGTTGTGTGGATATTAGAAAAATTGTAGAGTAAATCTTTCTATTCTTACCAGACAAATGTCTTTTTCTTTGAAGAGAAAACTGTATTCTGATAGTGAAAGAATTTACAAAAGAGAGATAATAATACAATTTATTCAAATGAGTTGATTTACAGTCAAACTTCTATATAATGAAGTTGCTAAATCCTGAAAAAAAATTTGCTATAGGGAAATTTCATTATACAGAAATTACATTTTTCGATAAATAAAGAATTGTTTTAACATAATTTTTTCATTATTTTATGTAATTTAAATTTATATAATTGTAACATACAGTAATAACATATAAACATAGTTTTAATTTTAAACAAGTTTACATTTTTGTGTTAAAATATGTACAACTTAGTTTAACTACGTTTTCATTAAAAAATTGTAAATTTTTGTTGCACAGAACAATTAAAAAATGTTCTCTCTTCATAATATGCTTCACACTTATTAAGAGCATTAAAACTGCTTTATCATAAAAGCATAAATGCAGGTTCTAGCATGTTTTCCTGTAGATCTCTCATCATCAGCTAATTTCAAAATTGATTTATGATTTGTTATTATGGTTGATAAACTACTCACAGGAATTCCAAACTTTGCTATAATAAACATTTTTTTTTTTTTTAGCCTTTATCAACTTTCTGAAACACATTAATTTTTTTTAATAATGCTTAAACACTGTAGGACTGTCCATAAATTACATTCAAATTTTTCCTGAAATTTTTACTTTCCCTTCTCATTGTCTCAGTTTGTCCAAGTTTCCATAACCACCTCCCCTCTTCAGACATCTAACAAAAACTCAGCCCCTTCAAAACCTTATTACTTTATGAATAATAAAATGTATAAACTGTGTAAAGTTTAATGAAATAAAACAGATGTCCATTGAAGTTTAACTTCTCCCTTTCCCCTTGTCAGACTCTTTATCTAACTTCTTATAAAACTTGTTCTTAATTCTTGTATTAATTCTTAATTCTAAATCTTAATTCTTGTAAATCTAACTTCTTATAATCGTCCTCTCTCCCAGTGTGGGTGTCATTTATGGACAGCCCTGTATTAACAGTTCTTCATATTCCAATTGGACAACTTATTAAATAAAATAAAATCTCACTAACCTCAAGCAGCAGCAGTTGTTCAGTTGTCAAAATTATCACCTTTCTAACATTTTCACCATTCATTAATTTTAAATAATTTATCTGTCAATGATGGCATTTGGACCTAATCTCTCTCTCTTTTCTTTACAACCAGTAGCCACAGGGGAACTTAAAACCCCATGTAATTTTACAAAGGGCTTTCATATTGATACCTGAAATTGAACCTAAATTTGAACTTAACTCAAAGGGAATAACCAACCTTAAATAATCGATGGTCCTTACAAATTAAAAATATTGTTATATACAAATTTAACTTTGTTATTTAGAAGCAATTTTACACATATTTTTGGCTGAAAGAGCAGTGTACAATACAAAAATTCATTATACAGAGAAATTTGCTATATAGAAGTTTGTAATACGGAAGTCTGACTGTATATACAGATGGTTTTCCATGAACAAGAAAACTGTTGTGGAAGTTATGAAACAATAAAACTTAATGGGAGAAGAATGTTAGTAGTCAATTAATCAGGCATTGTTAGTCGGTACTGATATTGTCACTTGAAACAAAATTTGTTGCTTTAGATTTGAATTCTTTTATTAGGAATCTTTTCAATTTTTTTTTAATATTCTTGGCAGAAAGTCAATGATGATAAAAAAAAAATTTGAATTTATGTGACCCCATAAAAAATTGACATTCCCATTTGGGGCTGGGACCTCATGTTTGGGAACCACTGATCTATAAGATAAGTATTTTAAATTTAGATTTTTTTTTAATTTAATGAAATTTGTTTTCCTTCACTTTATACAAAATTTCAGAAAGAAGAAAACATGAATGAAATACAATTATGAACCAAATAATGAAAATAATAAAATAAATAAATGCATAAGCAAAAATTAAAGTTCTAGACTAAAGAAAATATTATATTAACATTATAATAGATGACAAATGGCAATGAAATTGATGAAGCAAAAACAATTTTCCAAAATTTCCAAATTTTGAATATTAGTAAATATTAGTAGGGAAAAAAAGAACTGTAAAAATATAGAATTAGCATAATCTAACAATAATAATAAATGTCATTATTATACAACATATTCTTTGAAATATTTTCATTTATATTTGTAATATAGAGATATGATATCAGATTTATTTTGTGGTAAAATCCAGTTTTATTATCAAACTGATTTTATTTTAACTGAGAATCTATGTAGATTCTCAGTTAAAATAAAATCAGTTTGATAGTACTGGATTAATAATTTTAGTAGAGTTTGTTATTATTATTATCATCATCTGACTATTAGTTTTTATAAAATTAAGATAGTATTAATATAGTTATATATTAAGCTGTCACTACTATGTCTCAATTGTTTTAAGATTAAAGATAATTATTAATAGTCAATAAATGCACATGTTTTTGAAGTATGCAATTAAAAGCACAAAAGAATGATTTAAATTTTACACTTATTTTGTAATCACTAGATTTTATATGATAATTAAACAGTCTTTTGTTATTTGAAATAACAAAGTACCATAAAAACCATATTAAACCATAAACCATATAAAAGTTTCTACATAATTTTAACCTATCCTAATATTAATTTTCTGTTTTAAATAGCAAAATATTCTCTACATGAAATTTTGTAATGTTTGGTAATTAAGATTTAAAATCTGATTAACAGTTTTTTTAATATTTATTAAAACTGAAAAAGTTTATAATTCAGTATCATGTTGTATAAATTCTTTAAGAAAATATAATTAAAAGTTGCACTCCTAAATTATAAATATATTTGAAAATCTTTGAATCTTTGAAATATAGTTTTTATGACCAAATTGTATTATTATGAAAATTATAAGAAAGGTATTAGAAGAGATTATTATTAATTAATTTCATTTTTTTATATTTAGGAATTAATGACTGATTCTGATTCTCCCTTGAAAAGTTTTTACCCAGAAAACTTTAAAACTGATTTAAATGGAAAAAGTCAAGATTGGGAGGCTGTAGTGTTAATTCCTTTTATTAATGAGGTAAATGTAATATTAATATTTGAATATTTTATTCAGAAACTATAACTTTTTCCTTTTCTTAGAAATTATTATTAGAAAATACTGAAAAAGCTGATAAGTTATTAAGTAAAGAAGAAAAGAATAGAAATAAGCATGGACCACATCTGTTGTATACTTATTCGAAACGGAGTCAAGGTCTCTATAAATCACCTCAGCCTGATATGTTTTCAGATGTTGTTAATCATTCTCGGTAAGAAAGTTTTAGATTTTATATTATTTTTATTCTTAAGTCAAATTTTTGTTTATTAATATATACATTTATTAATATTTATTATTTAAATAAAATATTTATATTTCCTTTGAAATAAATGTATTCATAGTGTTATAATGAAATATTGTGATTTCTCTATCATCTCCAAATACAGTATATTATTTGGTTGTAGTGATTTTAAATAAAAAAATGCTGAATTTTATTAATTCATTTCAAAATGAACAATGGATAAATTAAATGTAAAATTATGAAAAAATTAAAATATTTTATTAGCACTAAATGAACTTTTAATTGAAAATAAACAAACATTGTTAACTTGTGATTAAAATCAAATATATTGATAATCTTTTAACTTAATCCTAGTATAAAAATTAGTTAAATAAAAAAATTTATTTATTTGATATTATTGACATCCAAAACTTTTGTATAATAAAAGTTTTTATTTTGTTTTTGAAATAGTCTAAGTTTGCTTTTCTGTTCTTAATAAATTTTTGTAATTACATACAATTATATACTATGTAAAGATACCCTGTAATTATACAATATTATGAAAGTATTAAACCTTTTCAGTTCTATAGGAATTTTGTGCAGGAATGGACAATACAACTAAATTTAGAATGTTGTTAACAATATAAATTTATTTATTTTATTTTTGTAGTTGTGTGGAAATAGATGGAAATCATTTTAGGTTACCGGTTGAAAAAATTAAGAAAGGTTTATTGGCAAATACAAACAAAGATGTGTATACTCTTGGGTTTCCCACCTTTAAACATATTAAGCATACTGTAAGTAATAATTAAGTATTTTTTTAATTGAATGAAATTCTTTTTATATAGTTATACAGAATTAATGTAAGACTTTACAATTGAAAAGATGAAAATTAATCAATATCATTACATATATATTTATTGCCCATATATTATATATTTAGTTTACATGCACAAAAAAGTTATTGATAGATTAAAATCAAACTTTTATAACAAATAATGTAAATATAAATTATATTTACATTATCATGTAAATATAATTTATATTTACATTATTTAATATTATACATTCCAATTTGTAATTGAATGTATAATATTAAATTAGTATAGAAATTATTTGCAAACAAACTTTTTCTGGTTTGATAATTTTAACAAATTTTAAAATGAAATATGCTTATTAGGCTGAATTGAAGAATGAGAGAATAAAAGTTTTTCATGCAGTTTCTTCTGGTGAAAACATGATAATTACCATAAAGAAAAAAAATAAAAAGGTAAATATTAAATTATTTTATAGTTTGTTTCGTGTAAGAAGAAAATTTGACATTAAATCTATAATTTAATAAATTAATCTTTAGTCTTATGAAGAATCAATAATTTACAGGAAATTTATTTTCCTTGTTTTTAAATTTCATAAAATGTTTGAAAACTTATTTCAGTCATGTTAGAAAAAAGAATTTCTTACTAAATGAAAATGTAAATGAATATATAAATATTCCATTCTGTATAATAAAGTTATCAGTATAGCAACTTAAGAATATCATTGAAATTTATTATAATGAATAATGTTTAAGTTTATTTATATACTTTTATTCTTTAGGAAATATCTTTATCTGAAAGGATATTTAATTTTGTTTTAAAATTTATTAGGATTTGGAAGAACTTGCACAAGAATTAATTGGAAAAAGTATATTTGTACGATGGCCTCATCTTGTTGAGGCATTAGTAGTTGATGTTTCGAATATAAATCAAAGGTTAGTAAAATTGTTAAATTTATAAAATATTTTATTAGCTATATATATATATATATATATATATATAACATCTAATTCAGGTAACCAAAATGATTACTAGTCTTTGATTTATTACTACAGCATCAAGAATTGGATAATTTAATACTTTGTTTCAATAATTAATAGTTTTAATAATCAGTTTTTAATTCATCTTCAATAGCCATAAGAAATTATTTTCAGATGATGTATAAAAGATTTTAGTAAATTCTAAATTTTAATTTATTAGTCAGTTTACATTGTTTTTTTAATTTTACTTTAAATATATTATAATTTGCATGTGATTATGATTATAGTACTGAATAAAATGTTTGTTTATTAATTAATGAGGATGTATGTTTGTTCCTTCCTTATACACTCCTAGGATTTTGACCAATTGCTATGAAACTCGGCAGTTAGGTACATACTTCTAACTCAAATAATGTCATACATCCCACCTCAAAATTTCTATTGAATTTTTGTAAATCAATTACTTTCTATCTACATTTGATTTGCTGATTTACATGTATTGCCATTTATTGAAAAAAATTTTAACAAAATAATAAACTAAATATAACTTTTATTAAAGAAAAAGATATAATTTTAAAAAGCATATATTACATTCACTTAATTACTGCAACAATGGTATAATGCAGACTTGCTATATCATTACTGAGACTGGTAGCACATAGGCACTTGCCTGCATAGAATTGAAAGTGTTATTCTGTGAAAAGTCTATAGTAGGTATATAAGTATTTAATTTTCCACATCTAACGACTTGGTTTTTTTTATTTCTGAACAGTACTTTCTTAATTTTAATAAGCACCCTCCAGTAGCCAAGTGCATAAAACCACTGAACTGTGGTAGTTAGTCATGGGTTTGGGCATGGCCAGTGGGTTGGGCATATGGAGTTTTCTGGGTATTCTTTACATTAGTAACACCTAAATAGGACATAAAAGTCTTCCCAGGATGCATCCCTTTGGTAGATTGCTCACATGTTGCATTGCTGTAACCAAAAAACCAAACTAATTCTAACAAGCAATTATTTATTATGGCATTGTCACATTGCTGGGCTGCAACTTTCTGTCATAATATTCTCAATTCTTTTAGTAGTGTCTTGCCCCTGTACAACATACTTTTCATGTTAGCAATAGTGTCATGTCGGTGATCTATCTAACTCTATCCAGAGGAAAATTTTGAATCAAAGTAACGTGACTTCCATTCTAAATCAGAAGTTTGTATATATATAGCCTGACCCTTTTGCCCCCAAGCTTTCCACATCTGGTCTTAACTTTCATCTATCTAATTCTGTTCTCAAGATTAAGGAAGGACAGACAGATGAGACAACAGTCAGAATTTATTGATCTACAATTTTTTCAAGTTGCAGCACATAATTTTTTTATAAATGTAATGTTTATGAGAACATACTTCCATTCCAAGTAGTTTATATCAACGGTGGGCAACCCCCGGCCCGCGGGCCAGTTACGGCCCGCGAAGAGTTTCTATCCGGCCCGCGAGATGTTTAGAAGAAATTATAAATAAATATTTTTCGATGTAATTCGTCTAGTTTAAATTGAATATTATTTTCTGAAGTGTTGCGGCAGCAATGACAGGAAAAAATAAGGGAGTCATTTCTTTATTCAAACAAAAAATGGGAGAACAGAATTTTTCTAAATTATATCTCATCGCATCATCCATCAAGAAAATCTATGTGCAAAAGCTATGCAATTAGAAAATGTAATGTCTGTCGTATCCAACTACATAGTGCTGTTTTTATTGTGTTTAAAGTCACTTAGATTTTACAAATAGGTGAGCCGTTCACAGCCCGGCACACGCATTTGTAAAATCTAAGTGACTCATACAACATGGAATTCATATAAAACGGAATAATCAACAGTGTTATAGGGGGGTCGACTGTAGTAATTAATTTATTTTTATTTATTTATTTATTTATTTCATATTTGCAGACTAAAAATTTACAGGTCACAAGGTGTCAATTAACTACTATGGCCCGCGGAAAAAACGTAAAATTTATTCTGGCCCATGTTATAAAAAAGGTTGCCCACCCTTGGTTTATATAATCTATTGTCAACATTTAAACTCTTTGTCATCACATAAAAGCAATTATTCTGGCATTTTTACAAGATTTTTGTATTTAAACAAGTTTTATATGTAGTCTTTTGGACTGTTAAGATTAGCAGCTTTGAACACATGGGGTCATCACAACCTATCCAACACAGATCACTTTTCAAATATTAATAGTAGACCAGTATTAATTATTTATCGTTGACCATCCTCTCTTCTGGGATGAAGTCAGTGTCTACTTTTGGTTCAAATTAACTTCTACTCCCTTCTGCAATAGTCCCTTCTTTATTGGACCAGTGGTATGGTGGCATTCAAATGGGAAAATTACATAATATGAGGTTACTGGTGGGCACAAAATATATTTTAAGTGGTTTTCAAGGGTGCTGAGGATAAATATTGTTCTGTTTTGTTGCAAAATTTGATTGGTTGGCAGATCACCATTTGATATTTGGCTGTGAATGGAACAGTTTCTTAGAGTTAACGTTAGGAAAAATTTGATACCTTAAATTTTTTAAGATATATTTTCAATTGGTGTCTACTTGACCAATGAAATTATGCTATTTTGTACCGTCTGAGTATCACGATAAATGTGACAATGGTAAGCTAAAATAACCAAACTTTATGATTTTTGTTTTAATGTTTGTTATATTATAGTATTTGATTTATATAACTACAAAGATTATCTTACATAAGGGTTTATCACACCAAGTGACTAATCTAACACATTTTAAAAATTCTTTATTTTTGTACTGTACACAATTTAAAGAATTTTGTACAGTACAAAAATAAATAAATGTGTTAGATTGGGCACTGGGTATGATAAACTCTTACATAAGGATACCCTTTGTAAATATAAATCAAATACTATAATATAATGTAACAGAAGAGTTTGAAGTATGAAATAATCTTAATCTTTGCTGCTGTTAGTTTTTGCCTGAGCAACACCAGGCTTATCTTCTAGTTATTTATATTTTAATATAGTAGAATTTATTGTAATAATAAATTATAAATTTTTATTTAACAGATTTTATATATTTGAAAATAAATCAAAAAAATCTAGTGTAAATGAAGAAAATTTAACAGAATCTGATCAGAGTCAATGGCGCAAGGAATCTGAAAGCATTGTTGATAGGTATATTTTTTAAATTCATTTAATTCAAAAACATATTTTTTAATAACTGTTTTCATATATTATTTGTTACATTGAATTTAAACAATATGTTATAGCCAGTTTTAATGGATCATTTAAACATTATTAATTCATATTTTAAGATTATTTGTTTTTAATTGAATGAAATTCTTTTTATATAGTTTACATAAATATAAAATGATTTTTAAAAAATATATATTTTTAAGTATACAGTCGACCCCCCCCCTATAATTACAGTCCCTATAATTACGATTCCTATAAAACTATGAAAAAATATACGTATTTTGGAAATGTTGAGTCGGATTAGTGTAGAATCGATTAATTTTATGGAAGAAAACCTTTCAATCAGCCGTAGTCCGTAAACTTGACACGTGTCGGGCTGTGATTGGAACGACTTGTAAGAAATCGGATTCCTAATAAATTGGAACGTATCTATATCTTATAGGGGGGTCGACTGTATAGTATTTTACAAAATTTTATTTTTTGGCATAATTAATACAAGAAACCATTGCTGTTTATGTAAACTTTAATTACATATTTGTACCATATTTCCTTGATTCTAAGAGATGCTTTTTTACCCATGTTTGCTTGTCTACATTAGTAATGTTGATTCTTAGAATCAATAACATCTTACATTTACAGTCCAGAACAGCAGTTGGTCATTGAATGCAAACCATGCAATGCATTATGCACTAATTTTTGCCTATAATGACTTTTGCTTATATTGCTTAACAGTCACATCAATTCTAATGGACTTAAAGTGTTTGAGTTTTTGGTAATAAGTGTTTTATTTAAGTGCTTATTTTATGTTTAAGATGTGACATTATTATTCACATTACTCAAATTTTAAGATTGTATATTGTATATTGTATATACCAGGTGTGGCCAAACTTTTATCCCTTAGGGGCTACTTTTTTGGTAAAATATAGTCTGTGGGCGACTATGAATATGGGCAAACAATTTTAGGATTTTTATATGCGCATACATTAACATTCATTTGCATTGTTCATCGGGATAAATACAAACAGTATGGGTACATTGCACAGACAGTCTATTATTGTAAGAATAAATTATTGAATTAAGATTTTTAAACATTAATTTAAGTGAAAGCAAATTGTTCAACTTAGCTTTGCGGGCTACTTTCAAAACCTTTGCGGTCGACTGTGGTCTACATGTTGGCCATCCCTGGTCTATACATTGCTTTACATTGATAGTGACCCATTCAAAATGTGAATGTATTGAGGCAGTAATCAGAAAAAAAGACAGACATACTTGTAGATATAATTTCATTTCCTTTTTAGCCTATTACAATCAACAGAAGAGGTTAAAAATCAGAACAAATCAATTTCAGTAAGGATTGTACTGTTGATAATACAATTTGCACATGATATGGCATAATGTCTGGACGTCATTCATACAGTCTATGAATGACGTCCAGAGAAATTATAGACTAGGTATAATTTGATTCTAGGCAGTCTACAGTAGAGTGCTGAACTCATTTTCAATTACTGTACAGTATATCCTAAAAATTCTTTATTGGGGATAATTTGGCAATCTTGCTAGTGATGGAGGCAGCTTGACATATTGTAGACTGTTTAGAATAATGCTAATGCTGTGCATACAAGCATTATCATGTTGGAAAATGGGATTTTGTATGCCTTTAGGGAAAATTAACAAAACTAAATAGCCTTGTCAATATGTTGGACTGTCACTGTTTCCATAATGTGTGAAAGATGATCTGTTGTCTTGTGAAATGGCATTATTCTTGTTTGGTGAGCAATAGACCAATAAAAGCTAGATTGTTCTTCTGGCCAGATTGGTGCCATACACAAATACCTTGGTCATCTGTACTCATACAGAAATGGATCTTTTGGAGAAGTGGGTGTATCAAAGATGATATTCTAATCTTGTCTTCAGTTTGAATGATTTAAGCATAAAGCAAGATGAGTTTACAGAGGGTCTGCTGTCAATTGTAGTTAACACAAAGATTGACAAAAATGCATATTTGTCTCTCTCAACCTTCAGTATACTGGGATTTGGATGTTCATTGAAACTGATACCACCTATCAAATACTTGCTGCAAAGCTTTCTGATGCCAAGAAAACTTTTCAAAAAATATGCCTATCAGGTTATTTTCATATGAAAAGGACAGCACTATTCCCAGAAAAAATATATGTCATTGGAAAGAAAAATTCAAAAGAAATCAAAAAAGCCAAATTGAACAAAGCAGATTGTATAGACCACGAGGAAGCAGAGCAAATCAACACCAGTACAAATACTTTGTGTGCACTGCCACCTGAACCAATGGATTGGTTCCTGAACCAATTGTTACTTATTATTCTAAAATTTACTGTTATTTAACAAAATTTAATAAAATTTATCATTTAAAAATTTTTCCTCCTCAAAAAATCTTAAAATTTGATTTCCAACTAATGGTAGATTTCAGAATTAAGGAAGTATGTGTATATTTAGGTATGAATATATATATACAAGAATCAGTAGTAATTTATTATTTTGAATTGTCTTCTAAGAGTATGACCTATCTGAGATTGACAATGCTGTTAAAATAATAATTGAATAGAAAGGATGAATGTTTGGAACAGTTAAAATTGAATTCTTTTTATTAATAAAAAACTTTTCAATCAAAACACTAATGAAATAAGACAAAGAACAATATACAGTAGAATCTTGTTTTAATGGATTGCAGAATAATGGATTTTTTTCTAGTTCTGTCTTCAGTAAACATTTTATTTTTTTTCAGCATTTAATTAATAATTGAATTTTTCTGAACACTAAATTAAAAATAAATATATATATATATATATATATATAAACTATGCACATAATCATCACAGTCATCACTGCTAACATTGCAGCCACTCATTAGTACTCTCCTGTATCACATTGATTAGTGTCAAGCTGAAAGTAATTTCAGCTTGACACTTCCACATATACACATGTCTGAAACAAACATATGGCAGCTTGGGAATATCACACCTTGAAATCATGCTTGCATAACAGTAAAATTTTGTACTGACAATGCCATCAAAAGAAGCTCAGAAATGTTGTGTCATCACCTTGAAAGAAAAAGTAAGAGTGTATGGTACTGCAGGCTAGATCTGTAATCTTTGTCATGTCTAGTGTTTTCTTCTTGCAGACATAAAAGTTCAGCTTTGTAATCTCATATTGCAGTCTTTGTAAATCCAAATCATACAGCAGGTTGAAAGCAATCCTCAAACAAAACAAGTTGATATTGTTAAGCCATTTAATCTTCCTACACACAGTCAATACGATTTTTTAAAAAAAAGAGATTTTATGAGAAAGCAAAATATCTGATGACTCAAAGTGTAACAAGATTAGGAGTGGCAAAATCAAGGAACTCTTAATCTATTTTAATCAAGTGGATTTGTCAAGCACAAGCGGCAGGTATTAGCATTGATGGCACTTTTATTTTCCAGAGAGATATTGTGACAAAAATGGGAATTTAGAAAGAATTTACTGCATTGAATGGGGGTGGCTTGTGAAATTCAAAGAGAGACATGGTTTAGTATACAATACTATAAGCAGAAAAAGCAAGAGTGTACACACAGTAGCCTTCAAAATATGGAAATGAGATCAGCTCCCAAAAATTTTGGAGATATATGACCCATGAAACGTCTTCACTTGTGATGAAACAGGTCTTTTTATGACATAATGCCAAATAAAACTAACTTTTAAGGGAGGAAAATAGCAAGGCAAGAATAATGGTTAACGAAGATGGTTCTCAGAAATATCCCTTACTTGCTATCAGAAAATACAGAAATTTGTTGAATTTATAGAATTCAATTTTACTCTTGTTACATCTGGGATGTGTACAATTGAAGAATTGTATGAAGAGAATCAGCAGGCTGATAAGATTGAAGAGACGCCACCTGTTGAACATTTTCATGCTGGCCCAAGCGAGGCCATCATATCTTTTCAAGTTGCAAAGACCTCCCTGATAAGCTTTAACATAAACGAACAGGGTGTACCATAACATTGCTAATATTGAGCAGTTGTATTCAATGGGCAGTAAAGCATCATCAAAACAAACCAAGATGGACATGTTTTTTAACATATCATGAAGTGCTGACGATCATAAGTATATCCATTATCCAAAGATGTAAAGTACACTTTGACTCTTTTTGGCTTATAATGTGTACAGTTTCTATCAGCTTTGTTACACACATGTATGGCATAATGTACAATCTTGTATTATATGTTTTTATATAAAACTAGCTTACCCATCTCACATTGCTGCGATCTCAGAAGAAATGAAATTCAAGCAAATTCATTATGATAAAATTAAATTTACATTTTATCATTTTTATTGAAACTTATTATTATTATATTATTATTATTATTCATTTTCATTGGGAAAACATTTCAAAGTGTCGTTTCAATTCTATTTATTTATTGGAGTGCTTGTGGATACGCGATATTTTTTGTGTTTCTGTCTGGTGAAGGTTTTCCGACGCATGAGCTGGCCACATACAGTTGTACATGCAAGAAGCACAGATTCTTTAAATTTAGCCCACATACTCGCAGAGATTGTTAGAAGTGCGATATTCCCCATTTTTATATATATTTTTAAATCCTTTATAATTTTGATTATTTAATTGCTCCTTCCTCTCTTCCTTGGCATGTTGTGAAATTTCTGATAGTTGGATAATAAACTGTTTTACTATAATTTGTCTTTTTAAAATTATTTTGAGTCGATATTAAAATTTGGAAAAGGGGGATCCCTAGATCGGTAAAATAGGCGAATTTCCTCCTACGACTTCGGTTGTTGTTCGGGATACAGTTAAGGTTTTAACAAAGTTTGAGAGAATACGTAATTAGCAAAAAAAAGTTGAAATAAAGTGATTAAACAAAAATTATTACAAATATCATAAATAACAAATGCATATATAGAGATATTTTTTGAAGGAGGGAAATGATCTTCACAATTTGAAATCGATCAAACACACAGTAAAATGCTCGTATACACGTGCACCTTCTATTGTAGAATAAATGTACTATGCCAGAAACCTTCACAGGAGTGTATTAAACAACTTCCCAAAGTTTCATGGCAATTGGATAAACAGTGTGGTAATGCATGAAGGACAGACACACAGACATACATTCATTTTTATATATATAGATAAAGGATAGAAATCTCAAGAGATTGAATAATTTCAAGTATGGGTGTTTCTTATATGTAGGGGGTTAAAAATGGAAAATTTTTAAAATGAATATTTTCCTGGAATAGTGGGAAATTTATTCATGATTATAGTACTGAATAAAATGTTTGTTTATTNATAGAAATCTCAAGAGATTGAATAATTTCAAGTATGGGTGTTTCTTATATGTAGGGGGTTAAAAATGGAAAATTTTTAAAATGAATATTTTCCTGGAATAGTGGGAAATTTATTCACAATATAATGAATTTTCAGTATAATGGATGATTTTGGCACCCCAAGCAATCTGTTAAAACAAGATTCTACTGTAAATTTTATATATTGTATTTTAATTCAAAATTTAAATATGATGTATTTTTATTTTCATTTGTAAAAATTTATTATGCTTTATTAATAAAATTGAACTTTATAATTTATTTGAGAGATATGCTTAAAAATATTGTTATTGTTGGAACTTTCCAAAGTGAATTAGAAATTTGTCATGATGTATTTTTCCATTCAGTTAACATGATATTCAAAAAGTTTTATCATTTTAGAAGAAAATAAATAAAATCTTAAATTAATATTACTATTTAATAAAAATGATCTTTTGCTGTTATATGTGTTGTATTATCTTTGTTATTAATTCTTAAATAAAAATATAAAAATTTAATAATTTTTATAAAAACACAAATAAACCAACCAAACTTCATACAAGAATATATGAAGAAAAGTCATACATGAAGTCCAATTAGTTTGTGTTTTTTATACAGTTATTAAGTTTTCTGCATTTGATGTATTAATTAATTTATAGAAACAATGATTTAAATATTAAAAAAATCATATAAAATAATTATGTAAATTGTTGTTATGTTACAAATGCATTTTTTAATTATAATATTTATTTTTAAAAAAATAACATATAATTTAAATTTTTCAGACTTTTTGAACGATTTGGAATCATTGTAGGTGAAGTTGAAGTAATTGTTAAAGCAAAACTCTTAACAGGCAGAAAGTAAGATCATTTTATAATTATATAAAATATAATCAAGAAAGTATTTTATTTCATTATTGTACACACCTCAGTTTCTGAATAAGAAAATTTAGGAATGGGGAAAAATTTCTGATGAAAGATTATGTTAAATTCATTTTTAGTTTAATATCACTTTAAATAAATAATATTTAAGCTTTTTAGCAAGTTGTTTTTCTTGTATTGCTATTCATATTGCATGATTTTAACTAAAACTTTTTGATTCAATCTGAAATTATATATTTTACTATAAAATAATGTATATCAAGTATTGTCACAAGTACCTCACTTAAAGTTGTCGATAAGTTCTTGGAAACTATGATATTAAATGAAACAACACATAACGTAACCAGTTTTACCATAGGCTAAATGATATAACAGTATGTCTGACAGACCTGGAAACTGGGAATATCCAGGAAATCTTATGGAATTTATCAGATCAGTGAAAAGTTATGAAAAACTCAGGGAATTTGATATTAAATGTAAAAAAAAGGTAAAAAAGTTATTTTTTTCAAGAGCATATAATGAATCCTATGATGGAAAATAAAAAGACAGAAGTGATTTGAATGCATGTCATTGTGTCACGTGACATGCATGATTATCTAAAATTATCTTTAAAAATAATGTATAATGGATGTATGATAAATAACAAATGTAAATTATTAAATTGTTAAAATAACCCCCTGTAACAAGGCTTGCCTTAATGCAAATAAAAATATTATCATCATCATCTAAGATTATATCATGCATGCTGATTACAAATTTAAGTTATAATAATTACTAATATTTACTCTGTTTCAAAAGTTTCAAGAAAGTACAAAATTTGAATTATGTGGCTTTAAATTGTTTTATGTAAAAATCTAGTTTTTTCCAATTGTAAATAGCTTATTTTTAAGGGTTGTCTTGTGGGTTTCACTAAAAAACAGTTGGAAACCCTAGTATGAGAAACGCGGGTTCTAGGGGATTGTCCCTAGGAACCATTTACTCGACAACAGTCTGCAAAGACCACTCATGTTGTCGTTTTAGGTGGCTAGGAGGGAAAAAACGAGTGGGAAGTGCGTCAGTAAGACAACAGGTGTCTTTCTGACAATATATAGACAGGTTGACAGGTTTAACAATAAACAAAGAATTTATTAAATGTCTAAAGCTAATATACAGGTAGGTGATACAAGTTCAAAGGTTACATGTGGTTAAATAGCGATTACAAAATATAATATTCACCAAGACTGGCAACTAGTCTCTACGCTATATCGCATGCCTAATTTCTATGTATCACAGAGATAGAGTTCCCAATTTGAGCTAGCAAATACCTCTCAATGGACTTGGAGAGCTGTATGTGACACCCTACTTCCATAGAAAGATTGATCAAGTCCTGGATGTCTTCTACTGTTATTCTGGGAGACCAAGATGGATACTAAGACATAACTTTCTGAGATGAATTATGTTGCGCTTTTGATTGCCCGTGCTTTTATGTCATTAGCGTGGGAGATGAGTCTGTTGTTTACATTCCAAGTCGCTGGTGTGCAATCCCTTGCAATTTTTGCCACGTTGTTTCATAATGGACCGATAGTCTTTTGCAGCAATCTGTCAACTTTTCCATGTACATGTTGACAACCAAGGTGACATCCAAGCTGATATTATTTACTAGTTTTTCTTGTTGGTGGATGTTTACATTAAGCTCTTGAAAAACTAATTCAATAGTTACAAATCTCTAAAAATTTGGCTCGTAAACCATCGGGATCACACTAGCTAGCAGTCAATTTCTTTTGGAAATGAGATTATAGAGATGGTGTTCAATTGCAACACAGTTTCGAAGCCAAGCAAATGGTATGTAGAATCGGCTTACACTTCAGTAATACTTACAATTTATAGTGATTGAAGGATTAGGACTGTGACTGATTCCTAATCAGTCACAATTTCAACTAAAAGCCACTATTTTTGTTTATCACTATTTTCACAAAGTGTTGCTAAAAGTCTCCTTTGGAAAGGTGGTAGTGATATATTTATTCAGTTTTAATGTGCACCCTTTTTGACCTTTTGAGAGCTGAAAAATGAAGTGTGCATTATAAATGAGAAGCTCAGAAGCAAAACATGTTAAGTGATATTAGTATTGTTTACAGTATTGTAGCATGTTAAACCTGTTAACTATAATTTGAATAGATTTCACTGTGGTTAATTGATTTTACATCATTTGAGTGTTCCCATCTATCAAAACTTCAGTGATTTTAATAGTGAATTTATTTAAAGTATTTAATTTTTTAGTTAAAGTTCCTATATTATTACATTAGAGAGAATTTATTAAGTAAATTCGGAAATATGTAAATTATTGCCTATGCGGAAAGGATTTTTTTTATTTGTTAATTTAAGATACTTCTATGCAACACCAAAGACCCGGATCGTGTCTTAATTATGATATCCATGTGAATTGCATTTTATGATAAATATAAATATTCATATTCATTGATAAGTTTCTTGTTTGCAATGCGCAAAACATTATTCACCATTATATATCGTGCTTAAATATTCGGCTTTAATTCGGTTAAATTTAAACATTTTTAATACCGATTCGTTTGGCAAATCTTCATGGCGATGACGTAAAAGGAGAAAGGCCAATCAATAAATAAAATTTTAAAAATTAAACAACTGCTGTGTTTACTTTAGCCGACACGCGAGGCGCCGTCGTCGTTTCTGACGTATAAGGAGGCATTTTTTTCAAAATAACCAATAATCGAGGAATTTAAATAATTGTAGATAGGATTATTAACCAATAGAAGAGGAGATTTGTTGGTTGTAACGTGGTGTGTTCTAGAAATCTATTCTGTTAAGAAGTTTATATTACTTTTTATGGAATATTTATTAAATTCGGATTTAAATACGAGCGCCACGTTACTTTGAATATAAACTAGCGGGTTAAAAGTTTTATATATTATTTCGTAAATGCTCACACAAAAATTAGCTACAGAATAGGTAAATCGAGGAATTATTCGAGAGGTAGCTATTTTGTTTAAAGTACAATTGATCTTTGCACCAGCAGCGAAGTGTGAGGTCATAATACATCTTCCGTTAACGTAAAATTACTCCAGATACAGTTTGCGATCGGTTTCTTCCCGTAACGAATTAGCGACGAACCCGATACTTTTTCGAGATGTTATTTCCTACGCGCGTTTATACACGAGAATCAAATGAACAGTATCCGGTGACCGGTTACAAAAATATGTCACGGGTTCAGTTCATTAGCAGGTAAGTTGTTTGTTTACCGTTAAGTAATAAAAAGAAATTTAAAAAATGCTCGAATGAATTCTTATTCGTCCGGAAATGGTTTTATTGTCGGATACGTGACTAAGGTCGTTACGGTACGAACCAAAAAAATAAATAAATACTCTGTCAGTAAAATGCCGTGTTCGTTAAAGTCGCGACTCGGAGAATCGACCTTACGCCGTAACGTGCGGTACGTAGATTTAAATTAAATTAAACGATCTACAGCGTAACGTATCGGTCGAGGGTTGGAACCGTCGACTTCCGCCATCAAATTTCTAATTTCTTAGTCGTTTCGATCCGCAAACGTCCAACGGATTCGACATTTAAAATCGGAAATGGAACCGGACAGAACCGCCTCCGTTCCGAGTAATTGTTATTAATTTACATTGTTACGGACACTTCTATCCGTTAAGTGTACATTCTTGTTCGAGTTAACAACTGTTACCATCAATTTTATTCTCTCGCATTTAATCGAGAGAATAAGTCCCATCCGGAAGTTCAGAAAAAAAAAAGTAGAATTAAAAAAAACACTTTTCTGGTATTTTCCGCTCGACTAAATAATACTAAACTTCGGTAGTTAACGCGACGGGAATGTGCTTTGGGGGGTTTAAATCGATCAAACGAAATTCGGTCCAGCGGCAGCTGCTTTTTATCATTCCGGACCACACGCGATAGTCCGGACGGATGTTTATTCCAAAAAAAGTCTAACGAAAACACCGAGCGCGCAAGTAGAAAATTTCGAACGTCACGCTCGATTGTCCGATAGAATTTCGTTTAATCTAACCAACGGCGTTAGCGACAGAGTGTTTTTTTGAAGTGAGTAGAAAACTGCACTGATTTTTGGTGTGTTCTTTAATTTGAATCGTCTAATTACAAACATAACAGATACGATAATGTACACGAAACGTAATATTACAAAGAATACCAAACTTTGCACACATTCCGAAGCAAAATCTTCCCGATGGAAGACGGGATGTTCCCTTCCTGCCGTTTTTTTTCGCCTAACGTCGATACCGATCTTCTCCGGATGTTACGAAATTAAACCGGGAAAGGCGGGGTTTGTTTTTTTTAATCGATTAGAATTTAAATGGATGGTCTCCGTCGCGGCGACGAAACTTTAAGAAAACGTGCGCGAGCTTCGTTTCCCGTATCGCTCGGTGGCCGCGACACTGTGCTTTGGGGGTTGAAAATATCGCTCTCGACAATTTCAGTTCGGAAATTAGGATCTAAAATTTTTTCCTCGTTCAGTAGATAGGAATTATCTCGCCGATCGATTCGGATTTTTTATATAAAATATTTTTAACAATAAATAATAATAATAACAACAACAACGAACGACACGGCCAATTCGCGAATTGTCAGAGTCGAGCGCGATATCGCGTCTCGTGCTGATGGGTGCCACGCGACGTCGCGTCGGTGAATTTAACGTTGGTCAGGAAGGTGGCGGAGAGAAGATCCTGCCCCGACGCATCCCAAAATATACACGATTTCGTTTACGCAGCGGGTGTGAAGACGGGGAGGAAGACGTCCGCGTGCGGTGCTTCGTTATTACAGATATGTATATATAACAATAATAATAATATCCAAGGGGCTATACATCCGCAAAACAAACGCACGTTAAATTTAACGGTGTCGACAAACGATCAAAGCTTCATCTCATCGACTAACTAGATAGGCTTTTTATGTATATATATATGTAATGTATCGCGTACGTGTATGTATATAATGTATGTATGTATATGTATACTCGGGCGGGAGAGAAGGCCGGCACCCCGGAGGGCGCCAGCAGTCTCGGCCGCCACCATACACAAAGCGATTTTTACGTTAACGATTTCGGAAATGGTCCTGCGCGCATCCTCCTCCGACACGACGCCAAAGACGCGTCGTCTATCCCCTTTCGTAAAAGGCACAAATTCAGCTTCGAAGTGGTCAGAAATCGAGTGTGAAGACTGAGCAAAAAAAGAATTTCCGTAACGACGCGTCCCTCCGGCCCTCCCCCACCGGCTACTGTATGACGCAACAACGGCATTTGGGTTTCTTCTTGATGGTCACCTGTTCCACCTGCGAACCGTCGGACGGCGGAACCACCAAACCGTGCTGAACTTCCACCACTCCCGGTTTGGCCGTTCCGTTCGCGGATGGCTTGTGCGACGATCCCAGAGTTCCGTTGGCCGGATGCCGCGTGGCCGCCGGTTCCTCGGCTATGGGCTTCCCCTCCTTGATCATGTTGACGATGGTCTCCGCCTCTTTGCTCAGTTCTCCGTCCGGTCGGAACGGGTTGTCCACGCCGCTGTCCGTGCTAGACGGTGGGAAGAAACGACAAAGTGTTCAGCTCCCGGCAGACTTAGCGACAAGCTCGCGACGCGGCGGCTCACTTCTTACCTGGCGCGATGCGGGTAGGCGTTCGAAGACATGACGACCGGCGTTCCGTTAACCAAGTCGACGGGTACGTCTCCCGATTCCGGCGTGGATACGAAATGAGGCTTTTGGCATTCGTAGAAGGTCACGCGCACTTTAGCCGGTGGCTTCAGACTCGATTCGTCTCTGCGGGAAAAGAAATGACAAAGTTAATACCGGAGGCCCGGGAAAACCGTGACTTCCGCTTCCACCCCCGGCCGGGTCTCCACGGACCGACGGACTCGAGAGCAATAAACGAAAGGAGGGATGTGGGTCGGGTATTTCCGAACGCCTTTGGTAATAAACAAACGCCGAGGTCGGCATTTCGTATCTATAACTTGCCGCTCGACATATTTTATAAACGTAAACACGGAGTTTGGAGGTTTTCCAGGCGTCTCTCCCCTGATTTATCGGTTTTCTACCCGAGATGCCGGAAGTGGACGGTCCGACGCTCGCCCGACCGGTTTCCGGGTGGGAACCGCGGCTCGGGGTTTTCGGAGCGGTAAGCGGGGAGGCGGTGGTACGGGGGAGGGTCTTCTCGGAAGGATGAAAATTGGATAATTTGCCGTTTAACTACTTAAAACGTGTCTAATTAGAACGGCAGGAAATGGCCGGAGAATTAAGAGCCCGCCGACCGGACTTACTCCGCGCCGCGCCGCACCCCCGATTCGAGTCGGAAGAGAGGGACGACCTCTCCGTTAAGAGGAGAGACCTCCAGAATTAATCGCGCTGACTAAAATCCCTCGTGGCCCACCGCGCCGAAAACGTATTAAACACCGGGTCGATGCCCTCGGAATAAAGGCTTTTTAGTCCTTAGAATGAGATTATTCTGCCGTGTCGAGAATTCCGGTTAATACTCGGGTTTAACGGGATTAACTGCCGGTGGAAATTTCGAAAATTTCGGGTGGCGCCACTTTAAAATCCCGTTTTCTCTCGGGCGGACCCGGGAGGAGGAAAAGCGCGCGACCCGGTGGCCCACAAACCAGTCCCCGGTCGCGCCACCGCCGCTCGGCGGCCGAGTTAAATGCCGATGCGTCGCGACGCCACCGTCCGTAAAAACGGTGGCGTGCCGGCCCGCAGTCGGACGCGGCGGTTGCGGATCCGTGGCCTTTCCCTTCGCATCCGAACCGTCTTCCAACTCGGCGGCTTTCCGGGGCGGGGGAAACTCTTCCCGCGGTTCGGCCGAGGGGAGACGATGCGACGCGCGCTTCCGGTCGAAAATCCACGGCCGTTGATAATGGCGGCCAGAATCGGCCGTCGTCGCGGCGTCGCGTAAGGTATCCGCGCCACCCGCCACTCAAATAGAAACAGACGACAAACTCCGGCTAAAAAAACACGTCGTTTATTTTGGAAGCGACATTGGCGCTTCAAGGTCACCACGTGGTCTACCGGGCGTTACGTAAGGACGGATCTTCTCTTAGCTTCTAAAATGGCGCATTTGGAAAGCTTTCAAATTAGTATGCGTGTCCGAACGCCGTAAAAAAAGTCCGAGGTCGGAGCGACAGGAAAAGTTTGGTCGCGTCTTCTCTCGCGGCCCGGTCGAAGTCAGCTGTTTTCGCCCGGTCGACTCCCAGCCGGAGGCGGCGCCCCGGCAGGGCCCAGGGACCCGACAGCGGGGCTCCTCCTGGGGGCCCGCCCATCTACTTACGGGCTCTGCAGAGGATCTTCGACGGACTTCATCGTTTGCCGTCCGGCTTCGTCGACGCCACTTCTCCCGCCGACTGACTAACCACCTGACGTAATCGTCGCCGGCAGCGAAGCAGCATGGGATACGTCGAACCGGTACCGGAGCGCGGGAAAAAACTAGTCGCTCGTCCCTCCTACGGCCTCTGGAATGCGCGCGTTTTTTCCTCACTTCTGGCGCTTTCGGAACGGGAACGGCGCCCTCCTTCCGTTTATCTCCCCGTCGCAGCTAGATTTTCCTTCGTACTCGCTTTCTACCGCGTACTTTATAGGCACGCCGCCCGCGACGACGTTTCGGCGTGACTTTCCCCCTCCCGCGGCGCCGAACGCGCGCGCGTCCGAGCGAAGCCAGTCGAAACGCGGATTACCTCGGCGATCGGTCTAGCGGAACTCTTCGAGATGGACCGAGGAAACAAAACAAAAAAGTAAAAAACAACTAACCTCCCCTTCGGTGGAAACGACCTTAACCTGGCTTTTGCGACATTCCTCTAGAAGCGGAATGGTCGCTGTCGTCGTTCTAGTTTCGCTCCGGGTTCGACGCACCGACGTTGGAGTGGAAAGAGCGATGACGTCGCCGATACGGAAAACGGACGGACGACGGACCGTAGGCGAACAATAGCCCCTCGTTCCGTTAATAGAAAACGAAGGCAAAGAGGTCGAAGGTGGTACGTTACCATCTACGTAAGTGTGTCGCCGAGTGAGCGACTTCTCGCTTCTCGCGTCGCGTCTAAGCGCTTACGTCCGCGTCTGGCAGCCTTCCAGGATGAAATAATCGGGCGCTCCGCAATCGCCAGATTACGAAAGCCGCGTAACTCTCGGAGAAGAGGAGGAGCGCGAATTTAGAAATGAAAAAAAAGCCCTCCCGTTCGAGAGGGACTCGTTTACCTATTCGAGAAGATCGTCCGTCCACTAATTATTTCGCGCTGCGGAAACTGCCGGGTGCGGATATCTCCTCGGAATCTCGTCTTCTGCCTTCTTTGAACGAGAGTAAGGCGCACCGGTCGTTTCGGCGGCCGGAAGCCCCGAAAAACATCCGCTCGCTCTTCTTTTTAACGCTCCCAAACGATATAAATAGCGCATTCCCCGGATGGTACCCCGCGCGATTTTTTTAAATTACGTAACGCCTCTCTCCCCGGACGAATTCCTTTCGTCTGCGGAATCCGACAACCCCGTTAACTCCGCGAAACGAAAATACCTCGATATGACAACGTTCGGAAACCAGAAAAATACCTTTTCGGTCGCTCGAATGCCGTCCGATGAATCCCTGCGACTCGCGAACTCCCGTTTTTGTCGACCGGTAATTCCCCAACGACCAATCCCGGTCTCTTTCTTTTAAAAACTTAATGCCTCGCCTACGCTCGACGACGCGAGGAACGTCGCCCACCTCTCGCGCGAAGCGACGCGACGGAGGAAAGAAGCGATCCAAAAAAAGAAAAACAAGTTCGAACGGATAGCGATTTGTTTATTTTTTCGGAGAATGGGAACGAAAGCGCGCGCGTGGTATATTTACTATCGTTGGGCGAATGTGTGTTAGTGGGTCGTTGCTTCGATCGAAAATAGTCGGAGGAAAGGTTGAACGACCTTGGCAGTGAAACGCCATCCGCCGTAACTCCCCCCGGCCGAAAAATTAATTTTAGGACTACGAACTTTCCCCGTTCGGCAGTTGGGGAAACTCTCCAACCGGTGATTCCCCCCGGTCATTTTTTTTCGGGCACTTACGTCATCCCGCTTAATGCGCTAGACGACGGAGCCGGTTTGCGACGTAGGAATTAATATTTAGCCACGTACAAGTCGGACATAAATTGCCACCCACAGACAAAAACGTGACGTAGCGGTTAAGAATAGCCGGGCGTGCCCGAAACGTCCTTGCGTAATCTTCCCACCCCCAAGTACTTCTAGCGTTCAAACTGCCTACGTAACGTTTGTACAGTCGCGTATTATTTAGACTTTTTCCGCATCGGCGCCCGGCTAGAATCGCCTACGAAATATCAATATTAGCGGGAGATTCTGGGTTCGATTTCTGGTTTAAAATATGAGATTTTTTACGCTGTCTGCTCAGGGCCAAAAATCCGATCGGAATTTAGGCAATTTCGCTCCGATACGTCTTGTTATATTTTTAAACGGATAGACAATAAAAGATGGGGGGAGATAAGACGACGTCCTTACGCGGCGACAATAATAATAATAATAATAATTGGGGCGTCGTCCACACAACATCCTATTTGACTAATCTTTTGTAATGGCCGTTCTGGGCTATTAGAAAACGGAAAAGCCATCGAAACCGACGTCTAACGATGTCTAATTAGTCGAACACTTAAAACCAGTTTCTTATCGAAGTTATTCGCTTGTTAAAATAGCCCCCCTTTTGTAAATGTCGTAACGGGGAGATCGTCACGAGGGATTAACGTGGTTCCGATCTAAGCAGTGGCCGTTCGTAATACCCGTGTTTTGCGATCTAAATGAAGGCCCGTATCCTACTAAGCGGTGTCAATGGCATCTGGAGTCGTTAGCCCACTATATTACGTCCAATATTAGATTCCGTCGGATCGTTTGTCATACAACAAAGGCATATTTCTAGAATGTTTATAGAAAATTTCGTGTGTTGTGTTGTTGTAAATCTCCGATTAAAATTCTGCTTTTGTAATTGTTACGTAATAATGGAGTAAGTTTTAAATAAATTTTTATTAGCGAAAACAACCCGGAACTGGAACTAATTGGGAAATTTTTGTTTTTGTTTTTCTTCGTACGTTTCTAGAAGCGAAAACGTAACCAGTTTAGTTGTCATTTTTCTTTATATAAACTAGTTTTTGTAGGGATTTCCGATATAACTACGCTACGCTGCTTCCATTAGACAATACGCCAGTTAATGGCCAGAGGAGAGCGACAGCGACATATTTGCACCTATAAAATCTCGTGAGCATCTGGAATGGGTTGAACTTCGAATCCATTTCGCACCGCGTTGAAGGTTAAGAAAACCCAAGGTTGCACGGCACAGACGGAAAAATTTAATCTTAAAACGTTATAATTAATTGCCGTATCGCTGGTTACGTAAAACTTAAAATAAATTGCGTAACTTATCCGTTTTCCCGTTTATACCCCGGCAAAATTTTCCAAATTTGGAACGAACGTAGACCAAAAAAATAAACAAAATTTAATTTTCGCCCTCCCCTAAGCTCGTCCTTCTCGATTAATTAAACTCGACCTCCGAGTTTAATTTTAGTTTAATTAAAAGAAAATTATTATTTAAATCGCCTGTATTAAAGTAACGAAAATTAAAATTAACTAAAACGGCTTCCGTCGTATTTTTAACAATGGTTCTACTTTCGACTACCAGATGGAGGCACGGGTTAACTTAACGACTGGTTACCGGCGTGACGTTTTTTAACGATCGAAAGGACGTCATCGGTCTAGCGAAGCCTTTATGCATATGTATTTTTAAATTAAGCGATTTACACGATTTTTTTATAAAATTTAAATAATAATAATACCTTAATTGTCGAGAGAGAACGTCCCGGAATTGGTCACGCTACATTTGCGCCGTAACTACAGTCGTTAGTCTACTTTCCTTAGAAATTCTTTTCTGCCGTAAATATTTTTGGTAACAAAACATATCATCCAAAACATTAATATTTAAGTGATTTAATCAAGAATCGACATATTTTTCCAGTCGTTTATCTGCGGATCGCTGGAGTAGAACGGCGGAAAACGCCATCGAAATAATAATAAACAGGGGCTCGTTCACCTGACTTGTAATGAAAAAATTGATAAAAATAATGGTTTTAAAATCCGGATAGTTATTATATTTTACGGTTAAGTGACAGCTGGCGATGCAGGTAACGCTAGAAGCAAAAACAATAGCGTACTAGTCTCGAATTTTGACTGCGTGCTTACGTGACGTTGATAGATGAATCGAGGAAACCTGCAGGAACCAATACGAGAAAGAACACGAGTGATGACATTTTTGAAGGGAGGGAAAACAAACAAACACTACAGAAATCTGCCCCCAAGAAGCTACACTTAATTATTTGCAGAGAAGGGAGACACGATTATCGTATTTACGTAAACTTCTTTATGTGATGTACGTGGATGCTATTGTTCGCTGGAAACATTTCTTATTTCTCACGATTATGCCACGTAACCGCTCTCCCATTTTAATTAACGAACATTTTGTAAAAGGGAGAAAGTAATTTAGAGAAACTTCTTGGAAAATTCTGAAAGATTCGACTGCTGACGTCATAATATAAGAAGTACAGTGAACTATACAGTAATTATACTTGAGTCAGGAGAACGACCTCAACCCTTTCTTGTGTTCGGAAGATATTTGTGGCTGTTGCTAACGACAACGTTTTAACTGGCAAGCTGACAGAAATACACTCACCGGCAGCTGACAAGATGTTTCTAAAACAACGAATCTAGGACTCCGGGGCTTATCTCGGGGGGTTAAACTTCGGAAAAGGGTGGTTCGAGAGGGAAAGAGGGCCCTCGATAAACTCGATCTTTTCGTAGCTATTCGTGTACTACGATACTTCACTACCGAACATTCTAAATAATGTCAAACTATATATAATCGTCTCTAACGTAACGTATAACCCATTAACACCATTAAAAATCTCCATTTAGGAGAGGGCATTATGTAAGAGTCTCCTATATTTAACATTTGATTAGTCCGTGTTAGTAGCTATTCTACTTATAAAATGATAACTCACGGGTTCTTATCCGGAAACGGTAAATCCTCTTGACTTTCGATCACCATTGTTTGCACCATCGAATTACCAAACGATACTCTGTGGAGAGAAACAAATAAGCTACTTTTGTATAAGTGACGTCTCTCGTACAAAAACATCTATTTGTTTTTGTTTACCCCCTCCCTCCCTCGCCATTTTTATAACAATTTGTATGTCTACGCGAAAATGTTTATTAAGTGTTGTTTTTGGCTCCTAATAATTTAAAGCGTGCAAACGACAATTCTAATTTTAAACTTGTAAGAAATCTGAAATAAGGCCAAACAACTTCAGAAAAGTATTTATAGTGACTTGTAATTGGTTGGCAAATCGAGAACATCCATCTTCCGAGCTAAAATTTTTATTCCCCCCTTTGGCCATATTTTACATAAATTCTGAAAAATTATTCTATTAAATATTCATCGAGTTTTGGCTCCCGTCTTTGACCGTGCCGAAATAAAAGTCGGCTGCGAATTTTTACTCCGTTTTACACGATCTCCCTTATGAATTAATGATTTTCTTATCTGCCATTTTAAAATATGTAAAGCTTTAAGTCTTTTTGAGTTTTTATTGCACAAGCCACGGCCATTTACGACATTTCCCAAACGTTGAAGTCTAATTACGATTCCATTTTATATACATATATTTCTCCCCCCCCCCAAATTACTGCCGTAAAACCGTAAACATTTAACTTAATATAGCGAGACACTAACTGATTTTATCAAATTCATTTCTTTAAATTTCTCCTGTAAATTCTGCTGCTTATTAATCTTAGAAGGCTTGAGAGAAAGCCTAACCGAACCCTTCTCTTCCCTTTAAAATACGTAGAAGGTAATCTAACCCGACGTATAAATTACGTTTTGTCATCTGATATTATACAGACTTAAGTGTAATTGTAGTACATTAAATCTTATCATCTGTAAAGAGAAATATAATTTATACTTTTTATTACAACCTTTCAATAACATAATTAGATGTAACCTTGGATTCTTAAATTCTATATATATATTTTTTTCTTTCTTTCTCTCTAACAATATGCGCCGCTACCTATTCTATTTTTCGAATATTTACTGCAGCGTCAGAAACTTCGATCGATCAGATGACCTTTAAAATGGGCGCGTGCGAACGATTGTTCTAAAGGGATTTGTCATAAAATTATCACCCATTAAAATATTAGATGATTAACTCTAGGATGATTTCTTCGAACAGTTCTTTTAATAAATAAATAATAATAAAAAAAACAACGGCGTACTTGGCCGATATCCAGCCATTCGAGTGCATAATACTCTTCGCACTTTTCATTCACACCAAAGGAAATTTTAGAACAGAAAGAGAGAGAGAAAAAAGCGCAGATTTCTCCATTTAACTTTTTATTATACCTTTATACTATTTGTTCAGAACTGCGACGGACATAAAATAGGCACAATAGACGAGCCATACACGCATCGTCCTTGACTCGTACCTGTAAGTGTTCAACTGGTGCAAGTATTTCAGAATTCCTGTCATATAAACTTTCCCGGAAGTTTCGCTCGATAACAAACAAATCAACTCGAAACCATTCTTTATTTTTCATTATTCGTTCGTCCCATTTACTCCTAAATTCGTGATTATGCACAAATTCTAACCATTGAAATTCCTTATTTTCGTCTCGCCTCGTTTACCAGGCTCTGTAATCGCGTGTGAAATAATTAAAATACGTTTAGTTATGCTTCTAATGATAAGTGTTTATAAAAACTAGTTTTTTTTGATAAGAGAGGTTTTAAGTTCATTTCGATCTAAAAAAATTCCCCTTTAAATCCCCCAGCTTTCATTCGATCCGAATAATTTAACAGTCGGTCGATATTACACGTGTTCGGCGAATTCGAAAGTAAAAAAATAAATGTTTAATTGTCGATTACGCTCCACGTGACTGCTGCATGGTGACGTCAGACTGCAGTCTCGTCTGCTGTCATTTCGAATCGATATCACGTGTTCGTCACCGCCGAGCGGAATTAAAATATTAAAAACAAACGACGACGTCGAGATAAATCGATTCGAATTACCGACACGAAATTACATTTTTAAAAACAATTAAAAATATTTGAAATTTTTTTAAATATCTCTCTTAACAGCAGACGATAATCCGCGGTTGACATGGCAACCGAAACAAACATTATGCCTAAAGCGCCACTACGCAATTTTTTTTTTTTTTTTGTATTAGCCATCGATTTTACTTTAACTGTTCGATTTTTCTGATATATTTTAATTAGAAATTAAATAAAAAAATATACCTTTTATAAATTGCCGGCCTTCCATTCTTGATGCCGCCGTTCAATAGACATAACTTATCATCGTCGCCCGCGTTTTTGGTGTCGTCGTCATTGATTTCTTGATCGGTTCCTTCTTTAGTTTCGTCGTCGACGCTGATCATAATGTTTTCTGGATCGGAGGAGACTCCGGTCGGCGTCTTCTTCCCCTCCTCACCGTCCACAACGTAAGGTGTCATAGGCGTGGGACTCATGCTTCCAGCGAACTGGATTCGATGCTTCTCCACTCACTCTCCCGTCATCCCCGAGAAGAGTGCGCTGCCAACTGACCTACTGAGTGAGTTACAGTTTGGTACCACGGGGCGAGTCCACCGCTCCGATCGAGGGGAGCGCCTCCTGCCGTTTATAATCGGCGTTACTAATTTATTCCCTACCGATTCGATAATTAAAACACGGAATTTAATTTCGCCGCCAATTATTTTACGCGATAATCCTTCAAATTGTCTTTGAAAAATTATAAAATATATTTCGAGTGTGGGTTTTTTTCGGCGTGAAAATTAAAAGGAAATGGGGGTACTTTCCCAAATAACCAGTTATTGTGTGAGTGAATGGCCTGAATCCACCTGCTTGGGTTAGTAACCATTAGATGCGAAGCTGTGACTAGAAAACACGATTAACGGGAGTGAAACTAGTTCTAGTGCCAAAAAAATTACATTAAAAAATGTTTCGCCCGAATATTGACCATATATCGTGTATAAATTTGTACTCACTTACCGAACGTTACGTTTGATGTTTAATGAACCGTCGAAAATGGGTAGAGCGCTTCCAGACGGGTTCGAGATCGCTAACTGAACCTGATATTTACTTATATTAAGATATATTGTGAGCGATATTAAATTAATGACGCAACTGATGCTTTAAGATAATTGCTAGGTAACTTAAAATTCTTGTTAAAAATTCACGCTATAATTTTATATATAGGATAATTCTACAGCTTAAATATTTAAATGCTAGTTACGTAATTAATTAAGAATTAAGATGAGGTAAATATGACTTAATGTACAGTACTTGTTATATATTCTAATTCTGTTGCGTTAAAACCCTTTAACGCCCTTCAGCAATTTTAACTAATTATACAATTCTTATTTTGAAATTTAAGTGTTTGAATCGTAGTAGATGTAGGGAATGATTATTTCAGTTATAAAATGATATTATTATACAAAATACAGGATCTTGTAATTATCCTGTAATAACTCCACAAGAATCTCTTAATTTTAATTATTTTTACAGAAACTTAATACGAATCATTGTGACGTAATCTCGATAACTGTTATTTAGTTAAAAAGGGTCTCCGTTAAAATCTATCTTACGATCGCTTAACAACGTAATTCGAAATCTGACCAATCGCAAATAAACACAGTTAATACGTCATTCGAATATTTTAGCAATGGTACATTGTTCTAATTGTCCAATTTCGGTGTTCTAACGTTTCTAAACAAGCATAGCTAACTTAAAATACTGTTTCCACGCGATATCGGTATCTCAATAGCCTAATAAATCTTTACTCCTACTTAAATAGGAGCAACAAGTACGTAATTAAAAAAAAAAAAACTTTTTTTGGTGAAGTTCACCGGATGTTTACAATAATATTTTATAATTTTAAGCTTAAATGAAGAATACATTGTAATGAATTGTAGCGATGTAGAATGAGAATACATTGTAATTAATATTGTCTTCTGTCCTACACAATTACCTATTATATCTAACAATGAATCGTCTAAAAATCGGTGTTTAAACAATAAATATGATATACTGGGTTATTTGAGTACAAGTACCTTTTATTATTTAAAAAAATTAGAAGTAAATAATAATAATAAAAAAATAGCATCTAATTCTTTTATAAAAAGAATTCCTTTATTATAATCTATGAAATTTTTTGATTTCACTAATCTAGAGGTCGTTACGTATCTGCCATTGACCTAATTCGTTACACGATTCGAAAAAATATTTTCGTAAATTTAATTTATCAGAAATTTTATTAAATATTTCCCACGAAATTTAATTATAATTGTAATTTATTTATCATTAAAAAAAGTAATTAGGATTAATTACGTATTACGTCACAGTTTAAAATTATGTGCTTTTAGAAGAAATTTCGTGAAGTTAATTTAAAATTAGAATAAATTCCGAAAGTTCGTTTACCTTTTTTACCGCGACGAAGATAAATAATAACGAGATTTGCCGAATTTTAATTAAAAAAATATAATTTGAAATGTTAAACGTGAATTTACGGAATTTAAAAAAAAATGATGGCGTCAGGAGTGTCAGCAAAATTTTTCATTTTAAAAATAAATTGCATAAAATATAATTGTAGAAAATTATTTGCGATTTTTTCCTGTTTAACTTAATGGGAAATTAATTTTTTTTAATTAACTTCTAATTTTCGTATCTATAAATCCAGATGGGGTTAATGCCCCCGTTTTAACGCTCCACCGATTTTTTAACGTTTGGCATTAAAATAATTACATGCAATTTTCTGATTAAAAATTATACGAATTACTATTTTTAAAATTTTTTTAAACCATGAAGAACACTTTTTAAAAAATCCAGTTTTCAATGTTAGAATGAATATGCTCGAGTTTTAAAACCATAATAATCCCGCATGGAATAAAAATAATCGTCTGCTATTTAACTGCTGCCATCTGTTGACAATGTCTAAAAAGTCTTATTTTGTTAATTTATGAAATTTTATTCAGTTTATGAGCAGAAGATGGCGCTGTGTAATCACACTTATATTTACACAAATTAATTGTAAAAGTCAACTCCAGTTTATTAATTTTTAGTAAAAATCAAAACAAAAAAAATCTTTATTACTTTAAATAATTCTTTACAGCTGAAAATGATCAATTAATTGAATAATTTTATTAATTAACACACACAACTTGAGTAAATATAAAGTATACATTGAATAATGTGGTATACGTTGTGTCTAAAATTATTTTCCGAGCCGTCTCTCTGGAAGCCGTGTCCGAACGGAGCGATTTGACGCGATGATAGGTAATTTATGTGTCCCACAGTTCGCTGGGTAAAAATGTTCGGAGTCTTATTTCCTCGAAGACCGGAAGAGAAGAGAAGAATCTCAGCCCCGTGAGAATCTCCACGTCCTTCACTCTCGCACTGTGTTTCAGCAGATATTCTTCGGCAGACTGATGGTAATTTACGGTTTAAACCCGGGCAAAAATTTGTTTATTAGATAGTTTTAAAAGTCCGAAACAACCCTTTAGTTGTGAGGTGACCAGATTTTTGAACTTTTAAAGCAGAAGGCTCGTCACGGGTACCAAAGTGCCAAGTACTCTTACGTTATTCGACATTTTGATATCCAAATAGTCTCTAGACAAACTTTCTCGTTATTTATTCCCATTGAGGTAGTTATTGTTAGGGGCTGCCAACTCTCCCACATTCACCGAGAGACTCCTAAATCGGGGCCTATTCTTCTCATATTTACTTGACACGATGATCAAATTTTGGGTTTAAAATGGACTAAAGAATAGGCAGTGGGTGACAGCATTTGTCAAAAATAAGACACATCAAATCTTTTGGAATCGAGTTGGCAAACCTAGGGCTGGTGCATGCTAATGATAAATTTTGTATTAAGTGCTAAAAATTGTCATCATATCCTTGGAGAAAATATTTACTTTGTGTTACCAAACGGCCATATTTTCATTATAACATCTTCAATTTTTGTGACAAAACAATAAATAAATGGGACATCGAGACATCTCCACCGACCCTATGGGGACAGAGGGACTAAAAGCACAAAAGCAAGACTGATAGTTAAAAAGAATCTAACTTAAATAGATGGTTTATGAATCTCTATATCTACATGAGGGTCCTCAATGCATGCAGGAGAGACCCTAGCAAGGTTTTCAGATGGTGCAAGATCTCATTGTGGTGCCCCCTGTAGAGAATAAACTGTACATAGAGACTACAGATAACATACATCTTTTACATTATTAATAACTCAGACCTCCAAAAGATTAACATAGTAGTAGTATGGATGAGAAACAATAACAGTAAAAAGAAACAATATTTGTTTGAAAAGATTAACAGTCTACAACGTTAAGTGTGAATTTCATGCTATATGTGTATACCTTTGAAATGTGCACAATCCAGCTCACTGTTGTATAGAATTTATTTTGGCAGGTAGGGTTAAGTAGTAATAAGGTGATTGGGTTTTATTTTTTGCACAGATGATCTGTCGTTGCATTTTTTGCGCCCCTATGATGGCACATGGTGTGGTCACGCCATTCGCATCGACCTAGGGCTGCCCCTGAATGCATGGAAGTTTCTATATAATGGGAATAATGCAAAGGATCTAAAGTTACTAAAAGTACTTGTTGTTATAAGCTAATAGGCAGATGAGAAAATGAAGATTTTCTATTTCAATCTCAAATGTTCATTTGTTATCAAATTTAGAGCTGCTTTAACTAAGGTGTTGTTTTGGACTTTCAAGTTAATAAGAATAGAAAGACAACGGTGCCACTTACCTGACAGTTTTCTGGTTCTGGCAGGTGTGGAAGAAGAAACGAAATCACATCGACATTCTGCGGAAGACAGTTGTGAATGTTGATGTCGTCCAGACATCTCGTGATTACATAAAAGTAATGAGTCGGTATCGGAACCGAATGTTTCTGGACTTTCCTAAAAAAAATACAAACGAGTTATTTCTATTTATTTGTATATTATAAAAATTAAGTTTTAATAATTTAATTATAAAAAATTTATAAAAATCATTGATTTTGAAATTTAATTTGGTTGAGCATAAATATTATTTTCAAACTGATCCAGTAAATAAGAACAAAATTCTCTTGTAATGTTGATCGACAAGAATGCCAACTGCAACTCTGACATCTCTCTAACTTAATAAAGACATAAATACATCCCTTGTCAAAAAATTACGCACCCCGATAGCTGCCGAGTTTCTACGTTGGATTTTATGTTTTAACCGGGACAATTCTGTGTCTCGAACAGGTATGTAAATGATTAAATGGTTGTGGTCTAATTTCACACTAGCTAATACCCATCAGTACTTTAAAATTTCTACCCCTATCTTATATCCAGTATCCTATAAAACAGCTTGCAGAGGCTTACTGTCTTCAGAATTCTTTGTGTTATACGGGCAGTACTTGACATTCATTCAAAGACTCTCAAATAGCAAATACACTGTCAAAGACATGCACAGCTGACATGAATAAGAAAAACCACATGTTGGGTTGAGGAAAGCAAGAACATTGTTTCACCTAATTCTCTGCCATCTGACAATTCTGACCTGATTGTGAGGAGGTATTGGAACAGTGGATATGTAAAGGTAAACAGACGCGATGGGCAGACTTGGGAGTAGTCTGGATGTCTTAGACAGATCTTCAGAACAGATAATCATCTGATCATCAGGCAAGCACAAATGGCTTATTCCACCATCTGGACACAGAATTCTGTAGCAAAGCTTCTACCTATGTCACTGACAGGTGACTAGCAGAGGCAAATTTGTATACATGACAACTATTATGCATCCTGCCATTAGCATACCAACATTGTTGGCTTCATTTTCTGCAGTGCAGTCACCCTCAGTAGTGGTATAACAAATACTAATGGCACAATGGTGTATTTAGAAAATCCTGCATCTTCACACGTTGCCTTTTGTGGCAGTGCTTCAAACAGCCACTTTCCAGCAAGATAACAAGATAAACTGTGCTGCACTGTTACTTTTCCAGGAATGTCTCTGTTGCATTGCCACACTTCCTTTTCCACAAATCTGGATTTGTCATCTATTGAACATTTGTGGGATTGGAGGGATGCCGACTTTGACCATCTCCAAATGTGATGGATCTGGAGCATCAATTGCAACATCCATGGACAAATCTGTTGCAGGACGACAAACGGTGCCTGTATATTTCTGTGCCAATCCTGATGCTATGCATATCCAGATGAGAGGAGATCTTACAAAGTACTAAAGGTTCCTTTAAATTGTATTGTTCTGTCAGAAATTAGTTTTTCTGTAACATTGTAATCACTTATTACCATTATCATGTTTGCACTAATAGTTTCATTTGATTCTAAAGCCTCCTTCTTGGTAAATAGCCTTTTTTAGTCAGTGATTAAAAGGAAGGAATAAATTTTTACACGCATTTAACAAAGTGAAAGTTTCATTTCTTTGTGTACTAATTATGCCAAATCTTAAATAGATATTTTATGGAACATATTACTCTTAATCTTTGTGCTTCATAAAGCACAAAGATAAGATCCATGAACACTATCTAAGGTTTTTCTGTATTCTGTAGCATCTTGATATCTTTTTTGTGGATGATTAAACTCATCTATGTAATACTTAGCTCATCAATATATACTTTATCAATTATTACTTCGTATTTCTCAAGAATAAAAATATTAGATGTCTGTTTAATCTGATCTGTAAGTCTAGACCAATAAATCATGCCTAAAATGTTCTAGAGACACTAAATGTAACTAATTCCTTTTAGAATCATTCATAAACTAAGTTTTATTCTCATTGAAGAATAGCATTTGCTGCTTGCAGAATTTGATCAACATGTATTATGGGTATGGGAGTAGAGCGGATCCCTTTCTTCCTTAGTGGGCCTCTTTTGCCATTTATTTTCAAACAAATAAAATACTTAGAACATTTCTTTATTAATGAAAAGCAGTCTTGATTTTATTTTTAGTCAGTAAAAATAACATAATTCACAGGGTTAGAAAGTGCATCTCTGGACTCATCTCTGGGCTTCCAAATATTAGTGACATTTAAATTCACATTGTTCAATCTAATGCCTGTTTCTTGAGGAGATGCTCTAACATCAAACCCGCTCCAGGGAAAATTCCTTGGCTCTCTCCCCTCTCGACAGCTCCAACTAATTAATCAAATTCTGCAGAATCTCGGGAAACTAACTAATAAAGTACGAATTTCCTCTAAACAGTTTAAGGTTATTTGATACTAACTAAATTTTTGAATTACATTTAATACTTTGTGGATTACATTTTATGTTCAATCTATAAAATAATGTACACAATGACAAGGTGTCATTGAAATCACTTACAAAATTTCATAATTGGGAAATTTAATTCCATTTGTTTTAACGTCAAAAGCCGGTCCTGTGACTACATTTATTGTCTTGTATTTCCTTGTCCACTGAAGAAGCATTTCTTCAATAAAGCGATTCACATTACTGCCGTAGGTAACATACATTGGAACAGAATTTGTAGCAAGCCATGCCATCGGTATTGTTCTGATAGATGAAGACAATTCTAGTAAAAATTATAATTTTTAAATGTTAAGACAGAATTGTTTTGTACAATACTCTTGTATTGATCTTTATAACATAGACAACTGAAATTTTACATACCAGCAGGGAATAACAGTTGCTGTGTAAATTCGGTCGGTAATACCTGATAATCTTTGCATTTAGGGGTATAATCTAATGGTATTCTATAGTCCACAGCCCAGCAAGATTCCTTTTTCCTGCTCCAAATCTTCAATTAACATAAAAATATTGAAATAATAATTAACATGATTTATAAATTTATTCAATTAAAATAGATTTTTTTTAAACCATAAAGTTGTCTAATATCCAAATGTTACATATAGATAAGGCTTTATATAAGAATTTCATCAATAAATCTGATAAGCAGTTCTAATTCAGATATCTTTTATTCTTATTCTTTGTTACAGTAAAGTCCTACTATTACTAGGGCAGTTATCATTAGTTCAGGAATAATGATAACTGCCCCTAACAAAACAAAGATAACCCAATTTTTTGTAATCAGTTTTCTAGCAATTACTTTTTTGAATGACAAGTTTGTTAAATTTTGACTGTTTAAATCATACTACAATTATTTAAAGTCTTGATCAAATTAATTAATTGTTAACATACTGTACATAAGTTAGTTAGATGGATGTATGTATGTATTGATATATATGTAAAAGAGATGATCAATAAAATGTAACAAGTGCATTTTATTTTATATGTAATTGCCTGGCCATTGAAGTATTTATCCCAAAATCTCACTGTCCTACAAGCCTCATGATTCCATATTCAAAAAAGTTGCAAGACAGCTGTGGAGCAAAGTGCATATGGCTCTCCATTCTGCTCAGTCAGACTGAAATTGTCTCCTTTCAGCACTTTCTTCGGGTCACCAAAGACATGAAAGTCACATGGACTTCACTCACTGTGCGTTGTCTAGACACATTTGTCATATGTTGAAAAATTTCCATACACCCAGTTTCTTCTGAGATTAGGAATCATATTATGTTACATTGCTCTACTGTAGGATCATAAGCATTACTGACTGGCCAAACTAATGTTTACCTTATTTATATCTCTCAATTCCCACCTAGTTTCATTTCTACGAAAATTACTTTCGAAACTCTCCACTTATTGACTTATTGTTTATTGATCATCTCTCATATGCATGCTTATTCAAACTCCAATAAGCACTTTTATAACAGAATTTAGGAATTAAAATTTCATACGCTATCTTTAAGTGTGAATGCGGTCCAGACGGGGAGTCGTAGCTGATAGCTATATGTTGACGTATAATCTTCGTTGTACAATAGACAAAGGAAAGCATTCTCTTTTTCTGTTGCAGTACCTACTAGTCCCCAAGGAACATGATTATTATCTTCAAAATTATCCAAAGGAAACTTCTAAAATGAAATAATAATTATCATATAATATACTGTAAAAATAATATATTGTATAATATTTACTATTCACAATAAAGAATATTTGGATTTTCAAACAAATAAAATACATAAAATAAAAGACATAGCTACTGAAAAGTATCAAAAACTCTAAAATAGTGCATCCAAAAACAATAGTAATAACATTTGTAATTATGAAAATTTCACTGTTTAGATAAAGCAATGATACAAGGTGTGACAATTTAATTCCCTTAATGGCCGCGTAGTGTCGCCATTGACAATCATATGGAAAAAACGTGCATTCGTGTTTGAACATATTTGAACTAACACTAAATTACTAAATATGTAAATTTCAAGTTGATAGAACTAGTTATTAATTAGCTATTGGGAAGGTAATAGTTATCTGCATGTAGTCTTTGGCATAAAAATGTGTGACCAAATGTATAGCAATGTATTAATGTTAAATTTTGTGTGAAAATCAACAAATGACGCATTACAACTGTTGCAAGTATGCAAGTGACAAATGGTGAAGATGCTACGAAAAAGTCCCTAATGCCCAAGTTCACTGCACGCATGTCACACACACATTTTAAGACCATGCTGGTGCACTTCTTCGATAACAAGGGAATAGTCCATCAAGAATTTATTGAACAGGAACAAACAATCAACTAACAATACTACCTAGAAGTACTGCAGAGATTACAAGATTTTGTTCGAAGAAAAAGACATACTCTATTGCTACAAGTGGATCATTCATCAAGACAATCCACAAAGTCACAGTCATTCACTGTGAGACATTTTCTGGCCAACAAAGCAATTAGATCATCCTGCCTATTTGCCTGACTTAGCTCCCTTTGATTTCTGGTTGTTTATTTCCAAAATTGAGATTAATGCAGGGAATATTGGCAATGAAAATCAATTTTAAATACAGTTGAATCTAATTAATTTGAAATACTAGATAATTTGAAGATAGCATATCTCATATTTCGATAAAATGATAATGCCAAATTCATTGGGCTTTAATTTGGCTAATTAAATACACATAGCATGTCCAGGAAGTTGTGTTACCACAATTTTTTGTTCTTGCAAAGGAGATACTGAAACATATTATAAGTCGGAACATATGTTACACTTTACTCATTCAGAATGAGATTCATCATAATCATTGAAGAGTCTGATGAGGCATCAAGTTTGCCAAGATGTTTTCTAACCAGAGATAATCTGGTATGAGAACAGAAAATGCTCCTATCATTGCATTCTTCAATTCTTCTGTTGTCTGATAGCACTGTTGATTGACTTTCTTCATGAAGAAGCCCATTCTCATGATCATAAAGTTGGGGTCTTGTCGGTGGCCACAGGAGAGATGCTGGAGATACTTTAGATCCATGACAGATCCATCTGATTGGGAACAATTTCAGTCAACAATGCTACCAGACAACAGAAGAATTGAAGAATGCAATGATAGGAGCATTTTCTCTTCTCATACCAGATTATCTCTATAGGCAAAACATCTTGACAAACTCTACACCTTATCAAATTCTTCTGTGACCATAATGGAGTCATATGGATATTCTGGACAAGGAAAGTGTAAGGTATGTTCTGGCATATAATATGTCAAGTATTTCTTTTACAAGAATGAATATACTGTGTGTCAAAAAATTATAGAAAAAAGTTTATTGTTGATATTTAAAAAAACACTTGCATATATTGTAACAAAACTTTTAGTAAATGATCATTGGAGTATTATGAATTGATTAAATGGGTGCATTCAATAATTACATTTGGATTGTTTTAGACATTCAACAATAATCAGAATTTGTGTGTCAAATAATTATAGAAGGAAACAATACTCTTTGGATTTTACATTGAGTTTTCCCCTAAGTCTTGTGCACTCTAGTTGCAAAAGCTGCATATCAAAACTAAAACTAATTAACCACCAAATTTAAAACTGTTAAGCAAGTTTTGATTGTCCTCTTGGTGAGTAGCCATTATGCCTTGAGGAACCAAGCTCAATGAGGACAAAGTGTGCCGTATTCTTAAATTATGGGCTTATGGAAAGAAATATCAAAGGAAACAAGTTGTTCATTAAAAGTAATTCACAAATTAGTGATACATCGGGAGAAATATGGGAAATGCAAGCAACCAGGACAATCATTGAGTCTATCACCAAGAGATTGGAGCCATGTTTTTTTTTTTTTTTTTTTTTTTGCCTGGCCAGTTAACCAAATGAATTATCCTCAAATTAAAACCCATTTAGACTTGATCCAGACTAGGCAAATAGTTTGGAATACCCTCAAGAAGGATGGAACTGCCATTTATTGGAAGCATGCAAAGACACCTAAGCTTACACAAAAGCACAAGTTGGCACAATTGGAATTTGGCTAAAAATATCAAACATGGATGCAATGGCAACAAGTCTTCTTCAGTGACAAAAAGAAATTCAAGTTGGATAGGCCAGGTGGCTGCCAGTACTATTCAGACAATTTAAGAAAAGAACAAGACTCATTTTTCAATCGTGTGTCTGGAGGAGGTTCTGTGATTTGGAGCACTTTTGGCTTCAATAGGCAGAATGAAATCATATTTATTTCTGGCTGGCAAAAGGCTAAGGACTATCAGAATACTTTAGAAAACCATCTTTTGCCATTTGGGCCAATTATTGGTGGACCAAATTGGGTGTTTCAACAGGATAATGCCCCTATTCATATAGTAAAGACCACCAAAACTTGGTTCCAATTAAAGAACATAACTGTTCCTGACTTGCCAGCAGGCAGCCCAGATCTCAATCCAATTGAGAATCTGTGGAGGGGCTTCTTGTACAAAAGGTTTACAGTGATGGACAACAGTTTAGCACTTTTAATGAACTTAAGGTGGTCATCATGGAAGCATGAGAGAATATTTGAGATGTAACACGCCAAAATCTTATCAATTCCATGAAGAATCGTGAATTTGAGATGACAAGTAAACTGGTGCAGAATCAAATACTAATTATGAGATTATTGTTTCTTTAGAGCATTAAGATATTTTTCTATAATTATTTGACCATACCTTATGACTATTGTTAACTACAATTGAACAGAATAGATAGATTTATCTATTCTGCTCAATTGTATTTATTAATTTAAATAATTGTGTGATATGTAATACGTGTGTGATATGATTTGATACATAAATGACCAAAGTGTGATAAATGTATGTTAGTAAATAAAAAAAATAAAATAGCGATAGTATCGATTATTTATAAAATTTATTTATTTATTTATTATTTATTAAATATTCTTAGTATCGATTATTGCGATTTTCCACAATATATATATTGTGGAAAATCGCAATAATCGATACTAAGAATATTGTGAAAGGGAATGAATTACCATGTGAGAAGACAACAAATGAAAATAGCTTAACAATAAGTTTATGTACAAGTAAAATAAATATACACAAAAATTTACAATTTGTTCACCAGGTTGCACATACAGACACCTATGAACTCTCCAGGTTTGTCAGTACAACAAGTTTGCTATAATACAGGTCCTTTCAGTAAAGTCCAAACACGTGGGGCTCACAAAAGAAAACTAATTGTTGGGCAATGTCCACTACCAACAATTACTTTTTACCAACAAAGCATTTTTATCACCCGGTAAATATTCCAGCTGATGCAAACATATTCTTTCACTTCAAAGTGGTAATACAAGTCTGTGTAGATATTACTTGCGTCGCTCCATGCAGTCACTCTGAACACATTAACACACAAAGAAACACAAGAAAAACCAAGGACCCTTTCCTTCACCTGGGTGACCTCTCATCTGCCAGAAACAAGGCCCCCTCCAGCCAACCCACAATTCTTTTTATACACCTTTCTCTCCACCAAAACTGCTGCCAACTCTTTAAAAAAAATTACACATAGCCCAAAACCAGACTATTATCCTGAAACAGCACACTTTTCTATTTACTTGTAAACATAAATAAAGTATTAACATATATAAATTTGTTTAATTACAAAATCGTTCTTTTAACTTATTTCTTAAAATCTTATTTAAATTTACTGAGATTGATAGGAAAGAATGGTGATTTTTTTAAAAAAATTGTATTTTATTATTCACTTCTTACTTTGTCGCCCAGTTGTCCATCACCCACTTGAAGGTGTCCCATCTGTCATGCCAGACTTTTCTTGTGTGTAGTCAGAGCAATGAGAGATTGCACTTGGTCAGTATTGTCTGTCCTCATTTCAGAGATAGAGTGACATTAGGATTGCCACCCAGCCAGTATTGGATTGACTTGACTTGCAATTTCAAATCAAGGCTGGTAGTTGACAAAAATATTTAAGTGTTGGCAAAAGTTAAAAAATAAATAATTATATTTTAATTTAAAAAAATATTAAAAACTAATCTTTAATATTTAGTATGTTTACTATGATAAAATGCTTGAATAACACCTTAAATATTTTTTTTCAGCAACACTAATTTATTTAAACAAAAGTTTGACCCCATTCATATGTCTGAGTCAGGTTTAATAAGAGAATATCTTCTTAAACAGTTTGGATCTTGTTAAACCTGATGCAAACCTATAAAAAGGGTGAAAAATTTTCATTAAAATTAATTAAATACTTAAATATCTTTTCCGGAGACACTTAAGTGTAAAAAGTGTTGTTCAAGCTAAATTAGTTTCAGCTCATATAGAAGTGTTTTTGTTATGATTCATAGATGATGATGCAGTATGTCAAATTTTCTAGTGCAATTTGCACGAGTCTAAGTAAAAACAATTGTTTGTGCTAAGTTTACTGCAGTTTTGAGTTTTAAAAATTGATTTTTCAAGATGAGTCAGTTTAGGCATTCGTTTGTTTCTTCTTTTTCTTAAAAAAGTTCAGTCAATTGTACAGTACATTTAGAAAAACCAGGATGAAGTGAATGAATTGAAAACTTGGTTAACTTGTGATGATATTTGCTCAGCTCATTGCATCATCTGCCAATCATCATTTAGTGTAAAGAATTTACAAGAAGCATGAAAAAAAAAGTTCATCGTCTCATTTACTTTCCCTTNTATTCGCCAGATCGAGCACACTCAGATTATTACTTGTTCCAGTCTATACAATTTTTTTTAACTGTAAGACATTTACTTGAAATGACAATGTCAAAAATCACTTGGATCGGTTTTTTGTAAGCAACGATCAAAACTTTTATGAATGTGAAATCGTGCTACTACTAGAAACAATGACAACTGGTATTTGACCAAAATGGTCAATATATAATTCAATAAAATATTTATTTATCATAAGAATATTGCGTTTTTTTCCGCGGATAAAAAAACGAACTTACTTTCCGAACAACCCAATACTTATTAAATTTAGAATATTCTGGAAAAAAAGATTGATCTAGAGTGGAATTCAAGCCTGAAACTCCTGTTTAATTAATTTATAATTTATTCTATTGTCAAATTTTGAAAATGAAACTCAAAAAGTAGTTTACAGTGAAACAGTATATAATGCTACTGCATGAGGCAACTGATATACAACAATAACAAATCAATGAAACTTTATGTGTAAATTAAATTCTGTCTGTCTTAGGAAGTTTAGTCCATTTAAAAATATTTGTGAAGTATTTATGAAAGTTTAATAATGGAAACTTGTCACAAATACAATTGTCTTTTACTTCAATTTCCTTTCATAATTTTTTTCCTTCTTCTGAAACTTAATATAATTGTTATTATTAGGAGTCATCTATTATGTGTAGGGTTCACAAAAGTCCTTCCACCCAGTGTACAAAATGGGAGAAGAGGGTTGAGACATCTATGTGGACTTTTTTAGTGGTATTAGTGACATATGAATTTTTTCCTATAAGCTACTTTCTAGTTGTGTGAATAAACTATCAGTTAGAAAATATTTACAGACCTTTTAAAGTAATTTCTTCAATGTCAGAGGAATCTGTAAACTATTGTGCATTGTGAAAGTGCACGAAATTAGAATTCACCACAAAGGCAAACAGGATACAGTAACAAAAAATGTTATATTTTTCCAATTAAACTATTTCACGTTTTTATACAGATTCTATTTCAGGGGATTCCAACTTCATGGTACAAAGAGTAGCATGCAAAATTACAGCGAGAATAATAGATCGTTATATCCAATGCACGTGTACAATACAGATCCTGATCATGACAATATAATTTATAACCCGAAACCTTAAAACTAATCTTAAACACTAACTTAACACTAATGACAGAAAAAGCGGTAGAAATAAGAGGACAGAAGAAATGGTATATACGATAGAATTAGGAGAGAAAAGATTCTGTTTTAGGGTCGTATTGATGACAGTGGAAGGAAGAATCCTAAGTATTGAAGGAGAAAAGAACTGGCCAGTTATAGAAGAAGAACATGTGTTATCCCACTTGTTTCCTTATGCATACTGTCAGGTGGGATAACACACGTTCTTCTCCTATAACTGGCCAGTTCTTTTCTCCTTCAATACTTAGGATTCTTCCTTCCACTGTCATCAATACGACCCTAAAACAGAATCTTTTCTCTCCTTATTTCTGAAATCTCCAGTCGTTGCTAATGAGACTCCTAGTATTCTCACCTCATCCATACACTCTGCTGTCTGACCTAAGAATAACCTGCTACGTCACTTCTTTTTCTCCGAGTCCTGTTTACACCTTTGTTCCTCACATTTCTAGGAACTGGTCATCCCACCCAAGGGACAGGGAATAGATAAGAAAGTTCTAGAAGAAAACAGAACAATAGAACAAAGAGTAGAGAGAAGAAACTAAACTAAACTTAAATTAATATTTACAAAAATATAGAGTACAGCCACAGCGTGTGTAAAGGGGAGGAATTTGCCAAAAGTACATCATTGTACACAACAGGGAGGAAGGGATATCAAAAGTGGCTCAAAAGTTATACATGTAATTAATGAATGATTTCTTAATGTTTATGACGACAAAATTGGAAGGTATGAAAGTGCTTGTTGTTATCAGTGTTGAGCTGTATATATATGTTGGGGGGAAGTCAGGTGACAACGAGTAAGAAAAATTTCCTATTGTTGGGTTTTGAGTAAATATGAAAATAAGATGTACTGTACCTGTTATGTACAATAGTTGTTTTTTATGAAAAAGGAAATTCAATATTCTAATGTTCCGAAAACAGAACAAAAAATAAGTTAATGTATGGGTAGACCTGAAGTAGATCTTTAAAGCAGCTCTAAAGCACTTGTCCAATCATTAAATTTATGCTGGAAAGTGAATAGGTTTTTTGCAGGAGTACTTGTTTCTGCTCCTAATTTTCATAGCATGGTATAAAATAAAAATACATTGGGAGGAGGACAACTTGCTGGTACAAAAATATTGGAGGGATATATCCTTCTGTCTCTTATGGATTTATACTCATGCTTGTTATAAATAGAATCACCTTCTTTATACAATTATCTAGTTATTCTAAAAATATTGAGTACATCAGCATTATCATCATCATTAATATCGAGTACTAAATGTAGTAAATTTTCTAATAAGTTTAATGCATTTTCATTGATAACTGTGTCATCACAATGTGAAATGTTTTCAATCTGGTGTTGGAGTTTGTTAAGGCATTTTCATAGTTCAGATATTCATTTTTGTTGGACATAATCCATGTATTTTGGAAATGAATGTTTAATTTAGTTTATTTAATTAATGTGCAATGTCATACTATCGACTTTGAAGCAACTCTAAAGAACATATGACAAGGAAAAGCATCCAAAACCGGAAGAATCAAATCTGCAATTTGACAAACTAGTAACAATAATTTAACACATTTGGTTGCAAGATGGTTACATTTAATAGTAATTGTTCTTTCAGAGAAAACGGCAGAACTTAATGGTATCTAATATTGTTACTTTCAAAACCACAATAGAAAAAATTGTTTACTGTGTTACTAAAGTCAAAATAGAGAAAAAATGTTCCATATATCTTTTCAGAGAAAAATAAACTGTAACTTAGGAAGCACAGACTCACAACCACCAAGTAAACAGATGCAGAGGATGAAGGTGTGGAGAATAAGATTGTGCTTACATTCCATTATTGTGTTCACCAGGTCCATCTTCTGCATCCATTTACTTACTGTTGCGAGTCTCTGCTACCTAAGTTATGGTTTGTCTCAGAAAAGTCATACAGAACTAAATGCTTAATGTACATCAGAAGAAGAGATGTTTTATTTATAATAAAATTCTATAATATAAAATAATATATTACTTTCTCACAAGAACAGTTTGTAATTCTTTTCATGTCTTCAAAATCTTCTTCGGTCCCACCGCACAGGTTCGGATAATACAATAACGACTTTTCAACCGGTTTTGGATTCCTCAGTATGTGATTCAAGCTCCCTTCGGTTCCATTATTAGGTTGAGCTGTCACATTTATAAGATCTGTTTACAAAAATAACAATATTAATTATAAATATAGAAAATTAATGCATTTATATTTACATATAATATATACAATATTACAAAAGAAAATTACTTAATAACAGAATTATGTATTATGTATATCAAAACACATACAATGAAACTTTTTTTAACTCATTCCATTCTGCAGATTAAGAACTCATAATGGGCAGGAGAAAGGTCCTCTTTTTCAGACCCATTATGTATTTTAGACAGTTGGTCTACAATAGGAATAACCAAATGGGTGAGCAATAAACCTGGCATATCCATATCAAATCATCCATGAAAATCAGAGATTCTGATTCAGACTCAAACCTTCACATATCTTAGTAGTAGGCTGATGCCTTTACCACCTCAGCCATCCATCAAAACAACTAAATTTTATTTTAGTGAATATAATTTTGTCACCTATACAATTTTCTCAGATTATTTACTAAATATTTCAATTCCCTATATTTTGAAATATATTTACCTGCCATAACATTATAAAGTTCGATGTTCGGAAACGGTTTGACAATGAGATGTGTCTTAAAATCGGGTCCGTGCCCCACAAAAAGTGCCTGTAATTAAAATTATAACAAGATTATAAACATAATATGTTTTAAATCTATCCAAAAATATAAATTAGAGGTTTTTTAAAAGAGCTTTAAATAAATATTGTGATACCTTTATCTTATACAACTAAAAGAATTTATGCAAAAATTTTATAAAATTATTTAAAAAAAACAATTAATATTTAGTATTAATTATTAACAAAATTCAAGATTATTTATCAAAATATTATATACATCAAACACACCTTATTGCTGAGAAACATGTGTTTGATGTATATAATATTTTGCATAAGAGGCTGAGTGGGATTAAGTGATTATTTATCATTTGATTCCTTCTCTCTAAGTGTATTTTAAATATATAGGATGATCCACTTGGGTGTGACTAGTTTTTAAACTGTCATAATAAACACATCAGTTGTACAAAGTTCAAATTTTACCATAGTGACGAGGGAAAGTGGTTGTTTTGTCACATGACAAAAGTAAAAGTGGCACTGGCACAGAGAAACAGAAAGTCTGTCTTTTGGTATGCAAAGTTTGTGTGCATGATGACCATTAAACATGAGTTTAGTCACGTTTATGGTTTCGGGAAGGTGCCTAAGTACAATTGCATAATGCATTGGTATTGCATATTTCAAGAAACAGGGTCAATCACAAATCCACAGTCTGTGGTCACAGGCTGATCCTGATAAGGAAGCTCATGTTTCTGCTTCCTTTCTTGAGAGAAAGTCTGTCTAATCTTCAGACCATTTAACCTAAAACTAACGTACATGAACAGAAAATCTTAAACCTTTTAGCATTTATCTTATTCTATATTGAATTTGGTAACAACTTTCTTTCTCTTACAAAATAATTTTGTCTTTTATAAAACCATAATTTTGTATTAATATACTTATCAAATGTCCATCATGAAACAAATGATGTTATTTATTAATGTATTAATTTTCAACATTAACTGATAATTATTTTGATCACTTGCAAACAAATGTAGAAAAAATATTTCTTGGATACAAACTATATTGCATTTTTACAAAATACATTTTAGTAGTTGAGAGTTTGGTTAATTTTTGTAAAATGTACAATTTAAAAATCTCGAAATTGGATGCATTAAATCCACAGTGGCCAAATTGCAGCTACTATATAGTTATACAATTTCATTTTATAAATTTGAGATGTGTTACTTATGCATACGTACAAGGGCATATCTACATAGGGACCAATAGGACTTAAGCCCTGTGCCCCCAAGTGTCAAGGGCCCACAAAAATTAAATTATTGCCATAAATTTTTAATACTTTTTCATTAAAAATGAGCACTTATTGTATAGTAAAAATAGTTATTATTAACAATATAACGATAATCATTTATAGTATTATTTGTTTTATTGTAATCAATGTAATGTAATTGATCAGTAATTAATCAATGTAAATATTTCTTTAGTTCTTATGTTTTTTATATAAGATATAAAGTTTGTCATTCAACACCATTTCATAAATAAATATATTTCAACTCTGATTTTGATGTTATTAAAAATGAATTTTAAACTCCAATTTAAAGATTCTTAATCTAACAAAAAATGGGGCCCCATTGGACTTCAATAAGTCCTAGGCCTGTCCCTGCATATGTAATATTTTATAATTATTTGGGAGTCACAATAAGAGTTGAGAAGAGCCACGTGCCACTTGTGAGCAGCAGTTTGGCCACTGTGGTACTATAGTACAAACTTATAACGATGACAGAAAATGATGAAATTATGCAGAAAATAAGTAAAACGGCGAAGCCATTTTTGGGACGAGACTATGTCTCGGAGAGTGCGAGCAATGCATGCGCAAATCTCGCACTCACACCTGTTTGTAGAAACAGTCTCAGCATTTTTTGTTTTCCTTTGATCCAGTTCTTGGTCCCCTGACTACCTACAAGTCTGATTTACTTTATGTGAGCATGATTTTGGCACCAAATACTCTGTGTCAAATTGCAACTCCTGACATGTACTCCTTCATACCTCTAAGGTATGAAGGAGTACATGTCAGGAGTTGCAATTTGACACAGCTAAATTTGACACAGTCTAAAATCGTGCAGCTGTTGACAGCAGCACGATTTTAGACGACGAGACATAGTCTCATCAATAACAAAACTGATATATTGAGTAAATAATATAATAATAATAGAAGAGCTTAATGGTACAATTTAACAAAAATATTTTTAGCAACAAAAAGAATTAAATCTGATGTACTCGAGTATTCTATTTTTGCTCTACAAAAAGCATATACATTATATTGAATTACATATATGAACAATTTTTGTGATAAGGAGAATCATTCAATTAAATTATATTTGAATATAAATCAGTATAAGTAAAAGTTATTTAAAGAGAATATTATCAAAAAACTCAAGATGTTTTCTTGAGTTTTTTTGATAATGTTCTCTTACTTCTTTATAAAATTACAACAAAATCTACTTCATTGAAATCAGAAATGAACACGTAGCATCTTACTGAATGCTTTTTAAGTGATTACTTCATCTTTGAGGAAATTAATTACTAAAAATGCCACAAAGAAGGAATTAATTGCCCAAAAAGTATTGATACTTAGGAATACGTTACACACTCATTCTGACTCCATTAAAGTAAGTTTCTTTGCATCTTTCTGGAAAACAGTATCCTATTATATAAAGGTACCCAACAGATTTTGTCATGGTGCAAAACATATACAATTTAAATTAACTAGATATTTTCTAACCGATTGATTCAATAAAATTGCATTCCTTAAATGGATATATTATACTTATACTATCTTAATCTATGGTCATGAGAATAAATATAAACATGTATATAAAAACAAACAGAAATTTAAAATCACATACAGGCCCGCCGTAAGCGGGCGTGCAAGGCGTGCACCGCACGCGGGCGGCACGTCCAGGGGGCGGCAAATCGAGCGATCGGTCACGTAATATTCAAAGTCATTGTCCCAATACCCACCCTACTTATAGCATAAGAAATGTCTTCGCAAGGAGAAAAAAATCCGACCGGAGCGCAATTACTATATTCTTATTTAGCGTATATTATAGCGTTAACAGCACCTCTATTGGCATTTATCAGAATTAAGATTCAATGCGAAACGTCTGTTGGCAGATTGAACCATCCGGCAGCGCCCGAAAGCCAAGTACTCATAGTCGTGCTCTATTACAGAAGTTGACAGGACTGGAGAAATTAGGGAATCCCCACAGAGCTTCCTTCTCAATTTGTACTTGTACGCATTTGAACAGTTCTATCGCGTATCAAATTGCAATTATTTTGTTAATAATTCTTCTGCTATGGATCTAAGTATAATTAATGATATTTTAACTTGGTTAGGATTTAAATCTGAAGCTTAAAGACGATTCGAGTAGTGAACAGACATTGATGGTATTGATTTGTTAAATGAAATCAATACTTTAAAGTTGCATTTTCCAGAAAACAAGTCTAATGATCCACAAACCTTATTACAATATCTTTTTACTAATGACTTAATTTCAACATTTCCGAACACAGCAATAGCACTAAGAATATTACTTACATTGCCGATTTCAGTTGTATTTGGTGAAAGGTCCTTTTAAAGTTAAAATTATAAAAAAAAAACTATTTAAGATCAACAACGCACCAGCAAAAATTAAGTAATTTAGCTATACAGTATTTTCAATTGAACACGAAATCTTAGACTGCTTTGATACATGAAAATTGATAGCAGATTTCGCAAACATAAAGGCAAGAGAAGTTCAATTTCTATAGATAAATATTTATATGGTTTTACACTTAAGTAAACAAAAATAACTTAGTAATAATAGATTTTCTTTGTAAAGTATTTCTTTTCTTTTTTCACACCCTTATGAGACAACATTAAAGAGCCTTTCTGGCAAGCTCAGCGTAGGTAATCGTAGTTAAACAGGGGGCGGCATAATCGGTATTGCACACGGGCGTTCAAACTGCTAGCGGCGCCCCTGATCACATATGAACTTCAAGGTCAGTCCACAATGAAAGTAATGAGAAGTTCTTATTACTTTCATCACCAGACTGACCTCGAGGTTCGTATTTACACTATCCAGTTCTGATGCAGAAGTGTTCTCGAGAAGAAATTCAAACTACTTTAAAAAATGCAGAATCTTTCAAATAGAATCGAGCCTGTATATAACCTTAAGAAATAGATTAGCCATCTCATTGCATGCAGACAGTTATTAAAATAAATTTACTATTACAAAATAAAAAAAAAGTCCGTCAGTAGCCAAATGGATAAAACCACTAAACACTTGTTATGGTTTATCCATTGTAGTTAGTCATGGGTTTGCGCCTTGCCAATGGCTGGACACATGGCATTTTCTGAGTTTTCTCTACATTTGCAATACCTAAATAAGAGCTAGTTTTCCATAGAGAGTCCTACTGGGAGGCATCTCCCTCAGCAGATAGACCATGTGTCATGTTGTGTCATGGTGCCATATACATACATACATATTCTTACAAAATACCTTTAAAAAATCTATATAAGTTCAAACAAAACAAAAAATAAACTGCATTTCAGTGTGGATTGGACTGATAATTATTAATGCAATGCACAAGCAATCTATGAAAGAAGTTGCCTCCCAGAATAACTTTCAAAGGAAAACTGGATCCGATTTAAGTATTATACTTATAAAGAAACCCAGAAAACTCCATGCAGCAGTCCATTGGTCAGGTGCAAACTTACAACCAACTACCAGTGAAATCTCAGCAGAGTAAAATGATCCTTCTGGTCCATCTCCATGGGCATTCTTTTATCATACACTGTAAACTTAATGAAAAATCTACATTTAAATATTGGATACAAAAGGTTTTTTCACATTCTTACATCAAGTGATGAGATTTCTGACTTTGTACTTTCTTTAGTATTTTTATTGATATAATTTTTTATACATTCCAATCATCATTAGATTCAATTCTGAAATATTTATCATCAAAATTATGGAATTTTCAGTGACATTGAGTGACTCCATTGATACTGTATATTTTAATGATAATGTGTTTATTTGTACTTCTATGCAACATGAAAAATTTTTTAAAATAATCCTGACAAAACCAAGACAAATAATATTATATTTAATTATTTACTTGTACAAAAAAATATTATTGTCTTATGAAGAGAAGGATTAACAAACAAACCCATTAAAAACAAATATACAACAGTATATGTATCTGTGAAAACAATACAGAAATATGTACAGTAATCTGCTTTCTTGGAGATCAAGATGAAAAAATTCCAGTAAACCCTGATACTTTTCTATTAATAGTACAAATCTACAACTGCATTGATATCCAAGGATGGGCTGGAAAGCCCAAAAGGTCTAGAGTTTAACTAGAACTTTTTCATTTACATCTCCAAGAAAGCATACAACTGTAATTGTTTGAAGAATTTGGAGATATGAATTTCTACAAATGCAAAAATATGTGACAAAATATAAGAACCTAAAAAAGACAAAAGTAAAAAAATACATTAAAATAATTTATATAAGAATAAGATTGCCATATGTTCCAATTTTTCAGGATTTGTCCAATTTCTAACACTTCAGCCCCATCAGAAAATTTTCCCAGAATGTTCTATCCAAGTATATACTCATTAAAAGCAGTCAAATAAGAACTGTAGGAAGTGGGTGTCTGCAAGTGTCGTACATGCATACACTACCTGTCCTCACACGTATACGTCTTTAGTAATCTGTGGTACACAGATCATGTTCTTTTGACCCTATGTATTGCTGTGTGATGGCTTCAAAATTATTGGTGATTTTGTGCAATCATCAACAATGGATCAAAGTTACATCTGATCATAGTCTTCCTTTTACTTTTATTTATTTATTTTTACTCCTTCCATCCTGTGGTCAATAAGAGGATCTTTATTTTCAATTGTGCCCATCATGGGTTCAGCCCCATCCACAATGGGAGCAGCAGATTTTCTAACAAAAAATATAAGTCCTTAAAACGAATAAAATCATAATAAAATCTTCAAAAAATAGAAGGCATTTAGTGCTATAAAAAAGGAAATTAAATTTTATCTGTAAGTTTAACAAAGATAAAATATTATAATTTTGACTCCTAATAATTATTTAATTTGGCATATTTTATAATTAACAATGTTGATTCACTTGGTAGTGATGGAATTCCAGTTAATATCATCAAAGTATATTTTAAATTATTATTTAGAGGCATAAGTTGGACCTTCTAAGATTCTGTGATTCAGAGTCAGGGGCTTGGTTACCAATTCTACAATCCTGGTAATAACTAACACATTAGGAGTTATAAAGTCAAATTCAACTTAAATCTCTTACAAGCAGATTAATGTATGGCAGGAGCCATCTTCAACCATGCTGGACCTCTCAATCTCTATGCACTTATTTATGAAAACTAAAAAAAGGATCATAGGCCAGAGGAGACAATAAGTTTCAAAAGAATTTTACCAAGCTTTTGTGGATTCTACAATCTATGTCTGGTAGTTCTGACAAACATCATAATGGGAGCATTACATCAACATAAGAGTATAACATTTATAGCAAGGACCTTACATCTGTAATGTCTTATTATAACAATCTATTTATAAATTATAAACTATTATAACAATATTAAATTAACTTGATAAAGAATATTTAATATTAATATTTACAATAGAATTTTATTAAACAAATAAATTATTAATATTAATATTCAATAGTACAATAGTAATTAATTAGTTTTAAATTTAAAAAGTTAAACAGAAAAATATATTTAAGAATTGTTTATCATAATTTAAAATAATGATTATAAACAATTTTTAATTAAGAAAGTGCAATTTATAAGCTTTAAAATACTGAATTGTTATGTAATCCCGCCTAAGCAATTATAGTTATTATAATGTGGATATTGTCATCAGTTGTTTAATATTAACAAAATTAGTAGGTCCTAAAACAACAATCAAATTTTAGTTATAGTTATCATTATCTTCATGTAAATAGCCATGTTATCATATTATAGTTATCATTATCTTCATGTAAATAGCCATGTCTTTAAGCTTCCTTTTTCACACTATCAACCTCAATATGTAGTTGATGACACAAAATGATTATCAGCTTTAAATATTAATATTTAATATTAAATATTTAATCATTATTTCTTCATAATACAGTAGTTTAAACTGCTGACATTACTTTCTTTAATTATTCATTGACCAAATTAACAATAATAAATAAATCAAGTTATACAGTTTTTCATTGTTTTAACATGTCCTTTTAATGTCAGAATCAATAAAACAGAATTTTCACCAGTTGTAGTCTTAGAGATAAAATCATACTGAAACCACAATATTCAAAATTAAAAAATCTTGTTCACTTCTAAAATAATATTTTAATTTATGAACTTTTTGACCTAATTGATAAATTTTTATCAGACCTTGGCTTAAAAATTTTACATTTGGTAATGAAATGCTCAAATAGAACACATTCAAATAAAGACAATTGTAAATCAAATTCTCCAACATTTAAACATCAAAATTATCCACTCTTCTAATTGAACAGTTATAAATGAAAATATTTCAATCACATAGTTCAAAATATTGAGAGAAACAACAAAAATAAGAACTAAAATAATAAACCCTGGCAGAAATCAAGTTGGCTTCCTTATAGTTAACACTCTCCTTTTTTTTTAAAGATCTCTAGCAGCTCATACCATCTTAAGTCTATCACCTGCAGTTTGTATCAGTCTAATCTCTTCAAATATAACCTTTACTCATGGTTCAGTTGCATAAATGGCTAAAGGCAAAATGGGCTTATTCCTATCAATGATCTGCCTATGTTCTTTTAACCTACAAAGACCCACCAGTGGCCCCTATATATTTCAATCTCCTATCAAACCTCTCATTGCTGAACAGGATTCTATATACTCTTGCTGCACGCATCACATCCTGTTTTTCATTGCCATTGTTAAGCAATTTAAATACAGACAGATTTCTGCAGTAGATTATTCTTGCCTGGATGTTCCTTGCAATTTCTTTAAAAATCAATGATGTACTTGTTATCCCCTGCAATTGCTGTTATGCATGTATGATTTAACTGCTGTATGAGTTTCGTTGGGTATCCATGTTGTATTGCTAACTTCCTTAGTATGTCTAAGATATCTGTGCAATGGGAGAAAGCTCTCTTAATTAGAGCACAGAAAGCTGAAAGTTTAAATGTGCATGGATCATCCAATTTTGCAGGAATAAAAATTGGAAAATACTCAAACTTCCTACATATAATCATGCAAATGCGCCTCTTTCTTAAGGTAATGTTTAAATCCAAAATATGAGCTGGGTGTACCCTTCATGATCTAATTTGTGTTGCCATATCAGTTGCTATTGATCTTTTTTATAAATTTGGCAATATTGGTGTTACAATGCCATAGAATTAAAATATCATCATATTAGATTGAATTATCCATCAATTAGGTCAAAAATGCTCGTAATATTTTGCTGGAAATGAATGAGTTTGTTAATTTTGAGTTGTAGTCTTATTTACTAACCCCACATAATATTACCAGTTGGTTATCAACATCAGTTCAGACAAGACACAAAATGGATTCTATTTTGTACCACTAATCTAATATGTTAACTCTTATTCTGAAAATAAATGATTTATTATTGCTGTTATAATGTGGCATTCAACATGGCTACATTTTATATGGATGAATTCACATTTTTGTTCACTTCATGCCAGATCCACAATGAGATTGGCCCAGCATAGATGAGGGTTACACAAGATTCCAAACCAGATCTTTTTTAGTATAGGATTTTAATGCATGATTATATCTGGCTGATCTATCCAACATTCAGATTAAGTTTTGCTGAAGATACTTGTTTTTGCTTAAAGTTTTTCAGGTCTCAGTTAATTAATCATAACAAATATTTAAATTTTTGCACTATATAAATTTCTTTCTATTATATGCATGAATATTTTTATATTTAAAATATTATACATAAAAATGCTTTTAATAATTTTTCATATTATAAACTCTGCACTGGAATTTCTTTTGAAACAAATGAATAAAGAATTTAACATAAATCATCNTAAAAAAAAAAAAAAAAAAAAAAAAAAAAAACAGAGGACCCTTTTCCTTCACCTCGGTGACCTCTCACCTGCCAGAAAAAGATCATGTTGCTGATCTGTGTTACTTTAAATACTCCTCGCAGGCTGCTTCCTACACAACCCGAAAATAAAGAAAAATTGTTGTATATAGCCAAAAACCTGCAATGGCACACAATATAATATCTTGATAATATATTATATGTACAGTATATATCTTGCCAAAATTATCAGGCTACTTTTGGACTATGTTAATAATTAATTATTATTCTAAATATCACTTATGACTGTATTGATAGTCTACCGAACTTAATTTGTCAGATCAAAGAGACACACATTCATAATCATCATAAATCATAAATTAATTATTAATTAATTTTACTAGAGGTAGGCAGTTAAGCTCTCATGTAGAGTTTGGTTTAGGCATTTAAGTTATCATCTTGAATTAAATTAATTAATTTAATTCTATTGGGTTGTTCGGAAAGTAAGTTCGTGTTTTTTACCACTAGACGAATTAGTGGTATTTTTTCTGCCATTTTCATTCTAAACCGTATTATCATTACATATTTTGACAGCTAGCATTTTATGGCTTATTTGTAAAAAATTTTGTTTGATTTCGTGCAATTGTTTATTTTTTGTGTCCCATCAAATATGGAAGATCGAAAGCAGCATCTTTGGCATATTTTGCTTTTTTATTACCAAAAAAAAATAAAAATGCCGTTCAAGCAAGAAAAAAATCATGAGACATGTATGGTGGAGATGTGTTGACAGAACGACAGTGCCAAAACTGGTTTACAAAATTTCGTTCTCGCAATTTCAGTATTGAAGATGCACCGCGTTATGGATGGCCAATTGAAGCCAATGAAATCAAAATAAAGGTACCGATTGAAGCAAACTGCGGAATAACAACACGTGAAATCACTAAGAGATTAAATTTGTCAAATTGAACTGTTTATGAGTACTTGAAACAAATTGGTTTCGTTTTAAAGCTCGATATATGAATTCCACGAGTTCTTAAAGAGAAATGCTCTATTTGATGGGATATTAAAGAAATTTTTTTTGGAGCTTTTACCAGACAATTTAACAATTGATTCGAAAGTGTACTGCATTTGAGTAAACAAATTGCGTAATATCATCAAACAGAAAAAGCCAGCCAGAATTGATAAAAAAAAACAGGTGTAGTGTTTTACCACAATAATGTCAAATTTCACACAAGTTTGGTAACTCGTCAGAAACTGTTATAACTTAGATGGGACGTGCTATCACACCAACCATATTCGCCAGATCGAGCACACTCAGATTATTACTTGTTCCGGTCTATACAA
>NW_019385136.1:176032-265910 GCF_000671375.1 Centruroides sculpturatus | reverse complement strand
TGAATCCTAACCTTGATGATCGTCACACAAATCTTTCCCGCTTTCATTATGCGAATTCCTATAAACAATTTTTAATTAAGAAAGTGCAATTTATAAGCTTTAAAATACTGAATTGTTATGTAATCCCGCCTAAGCAATTATAGTTATTATAATGTGGATATTGTCATCAGTTGTTTAATATTAACAAAATTAGTAGGTCCTAAAACAACAATCAAATTTTAGTTATAGTTATCATTATCTTCATGTAAATAGCCATGTTATCATATTATAGTTATCATTATCTTCATGTAAATAGCCATGTCTTTAAGCTTCCTTTTTCACACTATCAACCTCAATATGTAGTTGATGACACAAAATGATTATCAGCTTTAAATATTAATATTTAATATTAAATATTTAATCATTATTTCTTCATAATACAGTAGTTTAAACTGCTGACATTACTTTCTTTAATTATTCATTGACCAAATTAACAATAATAAATAAATCAAGTTATACAGTTTTTCATTGTTTTAACATGTCCTTTTAATGTCAGAATCAATAAAACAGAATTTTCACCAGTTGTAGTCTTAGAGATAAAATCATACTGAAACCACAATATTCAAAATTAAAAAATCTTGTTCACTTCTAAAATAATATTTTAATTTATGAACTTTTTGACCTAATTGATAAATTTTTATCAGACCTTGGCTTAAAAATTTTACATTTGGTAATGAAATGCTCAAATAGAACACATTCAAATAAAGACAATTGTAAATCAAATTCTCCAACATTTAAACATCAAAATTATCCACTCTTCTAATTGAACAGTTATAAATGAAAATATTTCAATCACATAGTTCAAAATATTGAGAGAAACAACAAAAATAAGAACTAAAATAATAAACCCTGGCAGAAATCAAGTTGGCTTCCTTATAGTTAACACTCTCCTTTTTTTTTAAAGATCTCTAGCAGCTCATACCATCTTAAGTCTATCACCTGCAGTTTGTATCAGTCTAATCTCTTCAAATATAACCTTTACTCATGGTTCAGTTGCATAAATGGCTAAAGGCAAAATGGGCTTATTCCTATCAATGATCTGCCTATGTTCTTTTAACCTACAAAGACCCACCAGTGGCCCCTATATATTTCAATCTCCTATCAAACCTCTCATTGCTGAACAGGATTCTATATACTCTTGCTGCACGCATCACATCCTGTTTTTCATTGCCATTGTTAAGCAATTTAAATACAGACAGATTTCTGCAGTAGATTATTCTTGCCTGGATGTTCCTTGCAATTTCTTTAAAAATCAATGATGTACTTGTTATCCCCTGCAATTGCTGTTATGCATGTATGATTTAACTGCTGTATGAGTTTCGTTGGGTATCCATGTTGTATTGCTAACTTCCTTAGTATGTCTAAGATATCTGTGCAATGGGAGAAAGCTCTCTTAATTAGAGCACAGAAAGCTGAAAGTTTAAATGTGCATGGATCATCCAATTTTGCAGGAATAAAAATTGGAAAATACTCAAACTTCCTACATATAATCATGCAAATGCGCCTCTTTCTTAAGGTAATGTTTAAATCCAAAATATGAGCTGGGTGTACCCTTCATGATCTAATTTGAGTTGCCATATCAGTTGCTATTGATCTTTTTTATAAATTTGGCAATATTGGTGTTACAATGCCATAGAATTAAAATATCATCATATTAGATTGAATTATCCATCAATTAGGTCAAAAATGCTCGTAATATTTTGCTGGAAATGAATGAGTTTGTTAATTTTGAGTTGTAGTCTTATTTACTAACCCCACATAATATTACCAGTTGGTTATCAACATCAGTTCAGACAAGACACAAAATGGATTCTATTTTGTACCACTAATCTAATATGTTAACTCTTATTCTGAAAATAAATGATTTATTATTGCTGTTATAATGTGGCATTCAACATGGCTACATTTTATATGGATGAATTCACATTTTTGTTCACTTCATGCCAGATCCACAATGAGATTGGCCCAGCATAGATGAGGGTTACACAAGATTCCAAACCAGATCTTTTTTAGTATAGGATTTTAATGCATGATTATATCTGGCTGATCTATCCAACATTCAGATTAAGTTTTGCTGAAGATACTTGTTTTTGCTTAAAGTTTTTCAGGTCTCAGTTAATTAATCATAACAAATATTTAAATTTTTGCACTATATAAATTTCTTTCTATTATATGCATGAATATTTTTATATTTAAAATATTATACATAAAAATGCTTTTAATAATTTTTCATATTATAAACTCTGCACTGGAATTTCTTTTGAAACAAATGAATAAAGAATTTAACATAAATCATCTTACGGATTTAATATGAAATGCATACGTGCAAGACAAATAAATTACCAGCAAATAATTCTAAATCTTCAATAATCATTAACAGCTAGACTTTCAATAAGGTTCTCACTCGCATACTGGGTTCGATGTTATCATATCCATGAGCACCTCCGTCACACAAATCTTTCCCGCTTTCATTATGCGAATTCCTGCATAAGATAATTTAATTATAACTATTGAATTATTTAAAATAAAAAACATATATTAATAATGCTAAATTAATTTAAACATTTAAAAAAAAAAAAAAGTATATACTTGAAGATGAGCCATTGTGGATCTAAGTCTATGACAATTGGATCTATGCGATAGTTATCAGAATAATGGAAACGCTTTGGTAACTGTCTCTTGTCGTAAACTCGAAAATGCTCATTTTTACATTTCATCATCTTAACTGTTTCTTTAATTGAATCTAAAAATGGTAAATTGTAAATGTAAGAAATTTATTTTTGTTTATTAAAAATATCTAAATATACAGGAGACCATTTGATTTGATTATTCATTATATAAATTCCAGATTTTTAAATATATAAATTGAATCAAAGAAAGAAAAATTATAAATTACAATATTATGAAATTAATTTTAAAATTTTTTGCTTTAACAATTTATAATATATTAAAATAATTACGTTCGGAGGAATTTTTCGGGCGAATTCGAGCAGTTACTCCATACAGTAGAAATTCAGTTTCCAAGTTTCCCAAATATTTATCATATGTCAAAATTCTACTGCAACTCGTATCTTCCATACCTAATCAAATCAAAATAAATAAATCATTTTACTTTAAAAACTAATAACAGTTTTAAACTTTTTACATATATTAAGATTTAAAAAAAAAGTTTTATTAAATTTGGATTTGTAGTGTGAACATCAGATTACAATAGGCTGTATAGCTTCAAATTTGTAGCTTTAAAATCTGTTTTGTTATACCATATATTTATAACTTACACATTATGCTACAAGTTGCTGATTGCACACAGCACTTTTCAAACAAACGATAAGAAACAGTTTCCATTTGGCTACTAACAATCAACTCCCCTTCAGATACAGTAAATAAATACATTAATCTAACAACTAAGATGTTAATGGTTTACAGGTTAACAAAATTAACTCTTACAATTAAACAACAATAATCACATTAACAAATACAACTTTATCAAAAATAAAAGGGATTTCTTTTAGATAAATTTCCTTAGACTTAAAGATGAAAAACTAATTTACAAAGTCAAAGTTACAGTAAAACAAGAAACATATTTGTAACAGTTAAACAAAGAAAAAATGTAAAAAGTACTTATTGTTTGAAACCCTTCATTTTCACCATTTCAATTACCTCCCTTATTGTATTCATCTTTGACAGGAAAGGGATTAATTTGCATAAAACTCCAACTATCATATGTCATTCATTACCCTAACTACTAGTAATTCAGAAAGCTCTCAAACAGCAAAATAACATGGAAAATGCATAAAAACTCTAAAGGAATTTGAAAAATTCTAGATTCAAATTTTTTAAATATTGAAAAGTCTAAATTGAAATTTAGTATTGTGTAGCTTAGGATGAAAATTATCGGATTACAAAACAGACTCTAACAGTGTCTATTTTATTATCCATTTTATTAATTTTACCTGTAGAACAAAAATGTAATTAGTGGGATGACAAAACAGCTTATTAATGTCTATTTTGTTATCCACTTCAGTATTTTTTCTCCATATTTTTATTCATTTTTTAGTTAAATATGGTCCCCAAAATTACCATGTTCCTGTTTTTGTTATTTCTTCAAAAGAAAACCTTTTTCCAAAAGTCCACACTGGAATGAACTTTGCTCCCATAAGAACTGAAATTGGCATTTCACATGCACACTATTCACAACCTTATCACATCACATGTGGATAACAAAACAGAAGAGCATGGAGCAATTTATTTAAATCTATTTAATAAGTCTAACTTATAATCACCATGATCAGCCACAATAATAACATTTATACATCCAAGTAGATCTCTTTTATGAAGTCCTGTCATCAATTCACTTATAAAGGCATCTACACTTTCTAGTGTTTCATTCATCTGAAAAAATATAAATGATAAAAACTAATCAGTCTGTCATAAATATCTTATAATATAAAACACATTATATTTTTATTATGTAAGTGAAACAGGTGAAAGATTGGTTTTTCTGAATAAGTTTCCTCAATTCGCAGAACCCAGACACCAGTATAATAAGTCCTACTAATATGATATGTCCCCGTAGACATTTACATAATAAATTGTATAATAAGGACACAAAGGCATATGAATTAATAACATTATATTTTTATTCATATTGTTAAGTTATATATAGTCAACGTTACACTATCTGGAACCTGTGACCAGTGCTCTAAGCGTATATATAGTATATCGCTTGACAAACGTTTTTGAGCATCTGTTCGCTCTTCTTCAGGTCAACTGAAAATTCCCCGGACGGAATGTATATTATTTGTTGGGATCGGGTGTCGGTTCCAACTGGGTGGGCCGTATCTGGCATGCACAGTTGTGTGGTGGGGAGAAACGGCGGGTTGGCGTCTAACAGCGATTGCGATTGCAATTGCGATTGCGATTAGGGTTAGCTCTTCCTTCCAGTTAACGCAGGTGGTTAGCCAGCCGGCGTTATAGATAGCCGCGGCCTCCAGCCACCTAAGATGCTGTGGTGGGGCGTGTTGACAATGATAGTAGTCTTCTTGAGTTGCACTTCGATTTCGGGATCCGACACATATGTGGCCAGGGTTATATATAGTGTTGGTAGTGACAAGGAATAAGAATATGAGATGTATTTTTGCCAAAAGACTTGGATTCACATTGTGAATCCTAACCTTGATGATAAAAATATGTAGAGAAGTATAGGAAACACAGTTTGGCCCAAAATAGGACAAACTCTGCCCTTGGATCTAGTTTATTTAATGTGTAAGCAAGAAGACATCACTTTAAATTAGATACAAATAAAAAAATGAGAAGGCAAAAGAAATATATTATAGAATGTATATGTAGATGAACATGTTTATGTAAAGAAAAAATTAATAATATAAATAATCTATATTTTTTTAAAACAAATTAAGTCAGACAATATAAATGAATTTTTATTTATATATTTATATAAACAGCACTTCAATATATGATTAATATAGAATAATTTATGAAAATATGCATAAAACTCAGTTTAAAACATAATATAACCAGTTCATAATCTCCAGAGTAATAATAATCTAGAGATTACAAACTGCATCTACTCAACATGTTAAGTCAATTATTGATTTAAATCAATAATTGACTTAACATATTAAGTCAACATATAACATGTTAATATCTCACATGTTGAATGCATACATTACCAGTTATATCATAACTTCTCAGTACCAAAATTCATTCTATATACCTAGACCATAGTTTATCTTTTGTTAACTTAGAATAACAACAATTCTGACACAACTAAAGGAAAAGTATTTATTATAGATATTTCTAAATTATTACTTTTCATTCTATGAATTTTTCAATATAACTGACTGACACCTGGTTCAGAAATGATACTTTACGGAAGAAATCTATGATAGATTTCTGTATTGTTTCTGTAAATCTTTTCCATTCAGTATGGAATGTTCAAGTGGAAAGAGGTGTGGAGCTGGCAACTGATCACCTGAGACTTCAGAGACAAAATAAATATTGCTTATCTGGAAACAGTCAGCACAAGTGCAAACTGTTGCATAGGTATGCAACAGTTTGCACTTGTGCTGAGATGAAAATAAGTATGCCAAAGACTGAAGTGTTGGTAAGCATAAGAGATTCCATTCAATGTACTATTCAGCTATTTGGAAGTACTGTATATTGAGGCAGGATGTGGACAATGGAGATGCATTGCACTCAGGATTTTACACATTTGTCAACAGTAAGGCATATGTAGTAGTGATGTAGCTGCTTGTCAACATAGTGGCACCAGCAGATTTGTGATGAGGTTACTGTATCTGTTTGTAAACTGAGTGCATACTGGTGTGCATTTACAAACAATGTAACCATAGTAATACTTGTGGACAATATCACCATTAGGATATCTCATGCCTGTGTGAGTCAAATGGGACTCCTCCCATTTTTTCCTCCTCTTACAAATATTACTTTTAAAAACATGTATTTCATCCTAGATTTTTAAAAGTTTTTCAAGAAATATTTTTACAAGAATCTGGTGCCAGAGGAACTTTTACTCAATCTACTTATTCATAAGCAAAGAGCCACAAAAGAGAAGTCAACTCTGTTTATGTTAATTGTGTTCCTGTGATTGTAAAGGATGTGTGAAGACATAAAATTTTTAATTGTACTTAGTCTTCAATTTTTTAAAAGTACAATGGAACCTCAGTATATGACCTTAATCTGTTCCTGATGTTTAGACTTATACCAAATAGGACATATATCAAACCAACCTTTCCCATTAGAAGTAATGTAAAAATGATTAATCCGTTCTCATGTTAAAAAAATGGCTGGCTTTGAACACCTCGCTTTCCTGGCTAGTTCCTGCTTGATTTTTCATGAGATCAGCATGTATCTTTTTAGCTTTCTCGCAAATAATTGCTTCTGATACAATGTCACCAGCACACTGTTTTTCAGTTATCCAAAGCAAAAACAATTTCTCAATATGATCTAATGTCTTCGATCACTGTTTAGAAATTGATTTAACTCCTTTTGCAACGTTAACAGATTTAATAATGTCTTTATTTTTCATGATTGTCGATATCGTCGTTCTTGGAATATGGCATGCAACAGTTAAATCTTGAACACTCATGTCACCTTCATATTTCTCAACAATCTCTTTTTTCAGTTCCATTGTGATTCTAGTCATTTTTTTAGTTTTCTGTTGCTTTTCATTCGCCTGTTTGCAATTCATGATTAATAAAAAATAATAAAATTTTACTTACAAATTAAAATCAGAAGAAATTTAACAAAGTTATAAACCATGGCACTGCGAACGTCTAGTCTGGTCTAGTACACTGATAGTGCTATTTGTTCATAGATGGCGCGTATAATTGAATTAAATCGTATACCGAGCAAAATTTGTTTCGTCCAAACAGGACGTATTCCGAATTGGATGTATTCTAAAGCAGATGTATACCAAGGTATCATGTATATCCTGGATTTTTAAAAATTTTTTAGTAATGTTATTTCACTCAATAAACACTGCATATACACTGTATAATCAATATCCAGCAAGAAAAACTTCAAGAAAGCAAACCTTTTCATCTGTGTTGAAAGAGCATTGTCAGGCTAACTGACCTTCACAGTTTGAATATAGCTGTTAAAACAAACAGTTCAACATGGATGAAAACTTACTGGAAAGTTTTTGCTTTCCTGTAGGTTTTCTTGCTGGATATTGGTTATACATGCAATATTTATTTACATTAACCCAGTTTGAGTTGCTGAAGTTATTTCAGTCAATGTCAGATAAATCCTTTTATAAAAATATCTAAATTTATATTTAAATATTTTACATAAATCTTAGATAAAATTGCAGTTCTGAAGAGGGATTTGGACACCCAATTTCAGACCCCTAGACAACCAAAAGTTCAAAGGAATCACATCTCTAACTTGACCCTTGGTGATATATTCGCCTTTTTAAATTTATAATTTTTGTTAAACATGTGACTTAACAGAATGCACAGTGTGACTCAGTCGCACCCCAGAAGTAGTCAGTGAATGGTGTTTCTCTTGTCTAGTAAAGTGGAAAACAGTTGATTTTTAGCATTGTTTTTAGATATGGTTCCAAATTTTTTCACTTTTAAGTTTTAGGGCATTTTTGAGCATCTTCAAAATTTCAGATATAACACCCAAAATCAGCCTATCTTACATAGAGTCACATGTAGACTATCAGTTGACTTGGCTTTTTTTAAACCTATGGGTATGGTCTACAGCTCTGATAAGGTCCTGACTGCCTAATTCAGAGCTGTATTTGTACCAAATTTTATATATTTCATATTATAAAATATGAAATATATAAAATAAAAAATACTTTTTGAAATATTTCTGTTAATTCTTATACAGATTTAAGAGAAAAATAATTAATAAAATTGAACAAACCTGTTTTGAATAAGGGCCAAAATTATGGCCAGTAGTATCAGGTTCATTAAGATGAATAGTAATAAAAGAAGGTCTGCTGTCTGAAGGTAAATCCAGCCAAGAAAATATAGTTTGAATTTGACATTCCAAAGGTAACTTCCTAAAATCAAATAAATTGAAATTAATAAAACAAATATATAAATTTCTAATGTATAAGATTAAATTAATATGGCTTCATAATCTGAGTTTTAATGTGATATGTTTTCCAGAAATAACTGATGTTTTCATGTTGTCAATGCTATCTCTCATAGTAATTTTACCAGATATTAAAATATATCATTTCTATAGGTTTACTTTTGAGTTTATATGAAAAAATTAAATATAATAAAATATATTGTCTAATTTTAAGATTATTATTAAAGATAATAGTACAATAATTTATATGAATATTTACATACTAATAATAATATTTTAAAAAATTTTTTCAAAGAAAACTTATAAATATCATAATCATAATACATGCACATAATTTAATACCACACTATAACTAGATATAGTAAAAATATATAATGTACCCAAATTCAAGAAATATCTGTTAGTTTGTATGTACAAACATTTTGGTGGTTTAAGCCACCCACTATCATAAGGTTATGTTCATTTCTCAAATGTAGAACAATTTTTAGAAAGAATGTTTCTTCTTTCAAAATTTAGAATGTCACATGCATAGAGACATTTAAATATTAGATGCTGTGCTCTGATTGGCCACTTGTAGATGTTTCACACCTGTATCCTGCATTTCCATCAAGGCTCTTCATGCCTGTGCAGGGAGTTATTATTGTTGTAGTTAATGGCAGACTGTCCTTTAATGCTTTAAAGTTTCAATTTTTTTCTAGATGTCAAATACGTGATTTTTCCATTGCTGGGTATAACATGCAAACTAATAGATACTTGCTGGAGTTTATGTACATTATATATCAAGCATATAATTCTTCATCTGATAGATCAGTGTTTCTCAACGAGGGCAATATCGCCCCTATGTGGGCATTTTTCCATGTTGAGGGGGCAATTAGTAACAATTTATATTTTGGAGGACAAAAAACAATTTTCTGGGAGATATAGTAAAACATTATATTAAGAATAATTAGATATTTTATTCATTATATTGTACAATAATTAAACAAATAACATTATACTAGTCACTAGTCTATTCAATACAGTACAAATTTGGCGTTAACCTTGGCTCTTGGCATTGGAATTTTGAAGTGAAGGGGGCGATACTACATTGAAGGGGTGACAATTCATTAGAGATTGAGAAACACTGTGATAGATGCTTAATTAGAATATTATATGAGTAATATAAAGTGTGTCTCAAATTAAACTTGACATTTCCCAGCTGGCTACAGCAAAGTCTATTCATCAGAAATTCATGAAAGTTTGGGAATGCCTTAATGAGATGATGGGAATGTTCTCTAGAGCAAAAAAGTAAGTTTCAAAAACCATTACTACTGGGTACATTTTAAGCTGAAATAGTGGTATATTGGCCTGCAAGATCCCCTGACTTGAATCCATGCAATTTTTGGATCTGGGACTATCTGAAAGACTTGGTCTACCATAATTCCATAACATTGCTGTCAGATCTTAAGGATAGCATAGCACACCATATGCATAACATTTCAAGACCTACACTGCACACAACTGTTGAACATGCTGTTTTACACTTTCAGATGGTAGCAGACAATTCCTATCATCTCATTAAGGCACTCCCAAACTTTCATGACTTTTTTTTGTAGCCAGCTGGGAAATGTCAAGTTTAATTTGTGACACCCTGAATTTAAATTTTTTAATGAGAAATATCTATCTACGTTAATAAGAGAAGTAATATATACTTATACAGGATAAGCAAATCCAATTCAAACTGCTTTTCTCAAAGTGAAAATTTCAACAAGTACTTTGGAATATATCCTTTATCATATGATTATGGTGTCCATAATCATAAGATAAAGGATATATTCCAGACAGCCATAATCAGATAATAAAGGATGTAGACTTACAATAGAAAAATGGATAAAATAAGATCAGAGTAAAGAAGCTCCATTTGTAAATACTGATTTATAGATTCTGTTACCATTATTCTATCTTGTTGCAGAATAGTGGCATTAACTCAAAGATGTAGCAAATGTGCCACAGTATCTATTGAGATCACAAGTACACTTTGTCCAGTCATAAGCCGAGGCTGGTAAAGGGTGTGCAAGGTCAGCAGCTGCCCAGGAAGGCAAATTACTAGGAATGGCAAAATGGCTGAAGAAAATAAAAATAGTAACAAAGCACTCTTAATTTCAGATAATCAATTATTTTACTTTTTGAAAATAATTAAGTAATTAAATATGTGAGGTCCAAGTCCTCACACATTTTATAGAATAATATTAATAGAATATAGAATAATATAGAATTTTTTGGTCATAAAGGTCATCCTGAATAGACAATATAAAGAACTTCCAGATAGCTTTGCATGGATATGGAGAATACAAATTATGTGTTATTGGATGATAGATAACTTCAGAAGAATAACAATACAAAATTTCTTATTATAAAAATGAATAGAGTGGGATTTTATATGGTTAGTCTCATCCCAAATAACACTGACAATTCAAAAAGTATTTTTAACATCTCTCTAAAAATCACTAAAATTTTAGAAAAATCAAATTTATTATTTCTAAAATATTTCTGCTCCAAGAAAAGCAGTTTGAGTTGGATATAAAGAATAAATACAGGATGCACGAGAAGTAGTAGAACAATGTGTGAATATTAAAAGATATGATATTAAAAGTAACTGTGATATTAAAAGAATTAGTTTCATTGAGAAAGCAAGGTTTTGTTTATAGCAACTATCCCATATTTTGATGATATTCCACCTTGTGGTCAACCTGTGCAACACCAACAATGATACACTTTTGAAGTTATGTTTGAAGTTTTCTTCACTGCATCAAACATTGTCCTACTACGTCTAATGCACCCCTGTAGATAACTTTTTTAAAACAGGGAGATACAATTGTTTTTGTAAAGATTCAAATTTAAACTTGCAATAAAGGTGAAGAAAATAAAAATCTTTAATATTAAAAATATATAAGAGTTTTAATATTTATTGATTTTGTATTATAGATTTTAAAATTTTTAATCTTGACAAACTAATGATTTCTATAAAATAAGCAATCTAACAGTTTTAATTATTCCTTAAAGTTAGAAAAATATTTTTAAAAATTACCCATTGTATGTACGAAAATATGTTGGTCTAACATTATTGATTTTAACTTCAGAACCAGGCCAAAAGTATACTGCAGACTTCTTATTTTCTCTTTCATTTGTAACCCACAACTATAAAATAAACATAAATGAACTATACATATTAGAACTATTTTGCCTTCAATAAATTNTTCAGATTTCAAACTAACATCTTAGCATCTATCATTTATCATTAATCATTTTACCAATTTAAATACTTTGGCATAATATATGTATGTATTTATATACTAAACTTCTTTAATAGCATAATATAAACTTTTAAGGCTCAAAAGTATTTAAAAGACCTATATTTAATTTTAAAGGTATTTCAATAAACAGAGTTCTATAATTTTTATTAGAAGTTATCAATTTTTATTGTGAATTTATTCTTTTTTACTTTAAATAGGTAGATTATCTGACAAATGTTATTCAAACTAAAGCAACAGGGGCTTTAAGAAGGTAAATGTATGGTATGTGAAGAATTTTTTCATTACAGTAAGTCAGAGTTGCTGGAACAAAATTTTCTGTGGGTGCAAAGTATTTAAATTCTAAGTTAATAATTATGTGTCCATTTTTAATTTTATTCTATATAATTTTATTTTAATGCATGATGTAACTATGTACAAAGTGTGTACAAATTTTTGGAAAATTTTGTAACATCATGTTTTTACTAATATTGAACAGAAACGTCCATAATGACATCCATCAGGGACATCAAGTATTACCTAAATGAACATCTACCAGATTGATGGATTGATCATGCAGTAGCCACAGACAAAACCTTCCACCCCAGTCACCAGATATCACAGCATGTGATTTCTTCCCATGGGGATTCGTCAAGGACATTGTTTATGTCCCTCCTTTTTCAACGACTTTCCTGGAATTGAAACAGCACGTTCACACCACCTTTGGAAATGTGACAAGACAAGTTTGAAAAGGTTTGATGAGAATGGAAGTAGTTTGGACATCTGCCATGCCACATATGGGGCATATATTGAATGCAAAAAAAAGGATATTTACAAAATTGCAAATATCCTTTCAAATCATGGTTAATATATATTTCTGTTCAGTATTGGTAAAAATATAATCTTGTGAAATTGTCCAATAATTTGTGCACATCCTGTATAATGAAATAAAATATTCTTATACATTAGTATGGTGGCAACTGATCCCTCTGCCCCCAGCTCCAGTGCCATTGCTATAAGTCATGAATAAAAATTATACAAGTACTTTTCTTTAATATATAAAAACTTCATAGAATAATATAGAATTTTTTGGTCATAAAGGTCATCCTGAATAGACAATATAAAGAACTTCCAGATAGCTTTGCATGGATATGGAGAATACAATTAAAATAATAACATTCTATTTTGTAAATATTTTTATTTTTAAATGTTATCAGTACAACTCCATTCCATTCAGTTTCCTAATAGATATACAATATTCCCAGAAACTTTTTTATTCCTGTATTTTTTGAATTTTCTAATAAATTGTAGCATCTACTTAATTATAATAAAATCAACAGATAATAAATCACTATATAACAGATCATTACAAGGGAGTAATATAATCCAATAATTTTAAAAGAACTGGACATATAAATACTCCATAAATCATAAAAATTAGAAATTTTCTATATACTCACAGGATCTTTTAGCCACCAAATAGACTTTAAAGATTCACGATTACCAACTGAGAATCGCTCCTTTGTAATTGGATCATATATTTTATTGTCAACAATTCCATGGGTTTCGGGATACAAACCCTGTAAAAAATATAATAAATTAAATAATGTATATATTAATTTTTAATATTATGCAAAATATTATAATAAAGACTTTTATAAACAATCTCCAAAAATAAATTATTCACAAATGTATTCCGTTGTCTACAAGGTGTAATAAAACTCTGTGCAATATTTCAGGGATAGAGTTTAGGGTTAAAAATAAGCTTATAATCCTCTGTAAACATTTTTCAAATCCTGCTTTGTTTTCAAGGTCTGGCCTGCCAAAAAATTCAATTATGCATCTGCATCTGTAGAGGGCATTTTGAGCAGTTTTTGTAAATTATTCCATTTAATTTTGTAAAAAACAAAATGTTATTCAGAGTGAATTTATATTGAAAAACTCTTGCTTTCCAACTATTCTTTTTTTTACTGTAGAGTAGATGGATACCACAAAATCTTCAACTAAATAAAGCTTTATTTACATTTATTACAGTAGGACCTACTTGGGCTAAATTTACTTACCTAAATCTGTTGACAAACACAAAGAATACAAAACTATTTTAAAAAGTTTTAATATTTTGGCAAGACAAATTACTAACAAGAGTTTTGTTAAACCCTGCATATCTTCTAAATTAGACTGAAATATATAATGAGACATTGCCAATTTTATATTTTATGATTCTTATTAATTTTTATAATATTAATCTTTTAAGATTATTGTTTGCCATTGGATCATGTATAGTGTCAACAGAACTCCAAAAGTATCAAAAAAATGAAATCAAAGAGTAAAAAGCATAATACTAAAATGGCCTTCAGGAATCCCTTCAAAAAGCTGATATTTATTTATATCATTCATCTTCCATTTAATATTTATGTTAGTAATACAATTTTTGTCATTCAAATTTTATTTTTGATATTTTCAGATATGAAATTCTTGATGATGGTCTGAATCACTTTGCATATTGTAGAATTGATATATAAAAGTGTAAATATACCAGTACATAAATTGTTTTATCTTTGATAAAGAATGGTGATTACAAAAGAAACAAAGACACTAATATAAATAAATAATCGACACACGCCGGAAGAATACAATAATAAACTTTCTACAAACCTATAACCAGCGTGAAATATGTTCAATTGCTTATGCTAACGTTTTCGGATCCCACTGGATCCTTCATCAGGCTATGTTCCATTCGTAACGATCCGTTAGAATGCCAGCTGTCTTTGGAACGAAATTTCAAATATCGTATTTCGGGTTCCATTCGGAATCACGTGCCTTCCAACTCGAAACTCCAGTTGCTATGTAACGATCTTCTGCTTGTATGTCGGATTATGTATTTTTATGAATAAATTTGTTTGAGCGTGTCGGAAGTCGGAGAAAATGCATGTAGCTATTTTTAACTTATTATAAGTACCGATGTCGTTTTAATTTGAATCTCCCTTCCGTATAAGTCCTAATACGGAAGGGAGATTCAAACATTCATAGAACATTTATCTGTTGTACAAATTAAATATAATCAACTTATTGTTAATCACTAGACAGTTTAAGAAAATAATATGTTCAATGTTCAAATTTTAGATCAGACAAGAAACATTCAGTCATTAGAATATTTGAGGGATTACAGAATGAGTCATTAAATTATTCTCATATTTCTGCACACATGCTCTTATAGATGTATCAAATTCAGCAGAATATTCCATAAAATACCTAAAACAACTTACTATTTTAAAAAAATTTTATAGTATTGAAAGCATTTTTTATTTTTAATAATGGTTATCACAGAGATGTCAATGAATTGTTGTAAAATATTTTTACATTTAATTTGCATTGACACAGCAGTGCAGTGTTCTTATAAGCCAAAACAAGCTTGCACAATAAGAGCATGCTCTTATATGCAAAATATACTATTATAAGCAAACCAAGACATGCTTCAAAAATGCCAAAACAAGCAATTTTCATACATCTCTTATTTACATGGATATATGGTAAATATCAATAAAAATACACTAAAATGTTCAGATTTCAAACTAACATCTTAGCATCTATCATTTATCATTAATCATTTTACCAATTTAAATACTTTGGCATAATATATGTATGTATTTATATACTAAACTTCTTTAATAGCATAATATAAACTTTTAAGGCTCAAAAGTATTTAAAAGACCTATATTTAATTTTAAAGGTATTTCAATAAACAGAGTTCTATAATTTTTATTAGAAGTTATCAATTTTTATTGTGAATTTATTCTTTTTTACTTTAAATAGGTAGATTATCTGACAAATGTTATTCAAACTAAAGCAACAGGGGCTTTAAGAAGGTAAATGTATGTATGTAAATCAAAGACCATCTAAATTTTAAAAAATGTCATGTATTGAAAGAAAGTAGAAAGTTTCATTACAGATATTTTGATTAAATCTAAAATCAAATAAGAAATTAATTTTTTCTGAAATTAACTAACATATTAAAATAAATTATTCAATACATATATTAGAGTTAATATTATTATGCCTTTTTTAGGTCAAATTCAGAATTAATTAATTGATCACAATACAGTCCAAAAGCAATCTGGTGTTTAGATTTATAAATTACTCAATATTTGAAAATATTAATATTGTAATTCATTATGAGTATTTTAAAATGTTAATAAAATACTTAACTGTAACTATTGTGTAATGATTAGGAAAAGTTTTAGAAGGAAATACTGGTTGCATTGGTCCTTGTACACCACATTGTGCCAACCACTGAATTGCTGGTGTTAATTTTCTCTCAAGATAGTCACTTCTAAAACCATCCAAGGATATTAAGAGCAATGGACGATCTGAAAAACTAAATAAAAATAAAAATTTAAAACATCAAAATAAAAGTTTTCAGATAAAAAGTAAATAAGTTACCCTTCAGGACATTTTCTATCAGTTATACAAGATTGTTCATGCCATGTAAGATGGAAGGATTGTTCTGGAAATAAATGTATTGTTAAAATACAATATTACATTAATACATTAATAAAATTTATTTATGCTGAGATCAAAATTTCTATAAAAATATTTTGTAATTATTCAGTAAAGATAGCTTAAAAATCATAATTTACTTTTGGCCATAAAATTATAAACATAATGTTGTATAAATTCATGAATTTCAATATTTATCAATAATATTTCATAAAACATATATGAAATACAGGTAACCCCCGTATAACACGGTAGTTACGTTCCAAAAAATTGCCGTTATGCGAATCTGTGTTATGCAAAACAAAGAACTAGTACAAAAAGGAGGGTTAGGTTCCAAACATTAAAAAACATGCTACTATATTTTCATAATTAAGATAAATATCTTTATTAAAATTTTCTTAAGTGATACATATTAATATAAATTAAACAATGTTTTCTTTGTCATCACTAAAAACACTATTAACCGAGAGTGTTTTATTTTTGGCAAGTTATCATTATCCTCTGAGCATTTTTCTGCATTATTTTCAGATTCATGCTTTACCTTTTGCAAAAAGTGTATGTAATTTTAGATTGCTTGCTTCTAGTTAAAAGATCTTTATAAATTTCCTTATATGGTGCTAAGCACTTATGGAATAATGGAAAAACATCTGGCAACACCAGAAGCAGAAGCGTCGAGATCTGACAAAATTGAAACAATTTTCGCGAAGGACCATGTGTATGGAGACGAGAAAAGAACATTTATACACTGAAGTACTAATAGTTCACGAAAATAATAATTTTCGTGAACTATTAGTACTTAAGTATGTAAAAATTTATTACATTTCATGTTGTACGAGGGTTTACCCATTTCTCAAACCGTGTCAGAGTGAATCCGTGCTATAAAAGTACCGTGTTATACGGGGATGGTACCAATTCTCAAACCATGTGAGTGAATCCGTGCTATAGAAGTGCCGTGTTATACGGGGGTTACCTGTACTTGCAAGAAATTTTTATTTATATCATTTATATATACAAGGAATGGAATTTTAATAGTGAAAAAATTGACTTATGTAATACGTACATTTTATTTTTGGTATGTTATTCACATTCCTTCAATATAGCTTCTGTCCATTTATAGGACCAATTGCCATAATTTTGGAGATGTTTAATGCCATCAACAGACATAGTTTTATTGATGTGATCTATTGCACATATAATTTTTCTTGGAACTAATTTTTTTTTTACAGAAATGTATCATATGTCCTGAAATGTCACCATACCAGATTTGATTGCATTTGAACTGCTAAATATCTCTCTAGACAGTATTAAATAGATAAAATGTAATTATGATCACTCAGTATATATGTGTATATACAGTATACTGGATAATCATATACACACATATATGTGCAGTTTGTTAATATAATAATTACTGTTATATTAACCAGATATACAACTACTATGCATATGTAGCTAGAACTATTTCTAAGATTATCAGCACAAAACCTTTCTCACTAATTTCTAGCCTTATTAACTGGAGTACAAACATTTTCGGCCTTCTTAATAAGCCTTCCTCGGGTACCCTGTGGAGCGTCGGTTAGAAGAAGTTTAAATGCTGCCAATGTTTACCCAGGTATCATCTTACCAGTGACGTCATCGCGCTTACTCTAAAATCTTTTTCCCCAACTTTAGCAAGTATCCTATCTGCACACCTCCCTTCTTTACCAAAAGTATGTTATTTTTTCCCCCAACTTTAGCAAGTATCCTATCTGCACACCTCCCTTCTTTACCAAAAGTATGTATTTTTCGCCCTCGGTATCGTATACCTATCATCGATGATGACGTCACTGGTAAGACGATACCTGGGTAAACATTGGCAGCATTTAAACTTCTTCTAACCGACGCTCCACTGTGTACCCAAGGAAGGCCTATTAAGAAGGCCGAAAACGTTTGTACTCCAGTTAATAAGGCTAGAAATTAGTGAGAAAGGTTTTGTGCTGATAATCTCAGATATACAACTTCAATTACTTTTTGTTCTAACCATATTTTACTTTAATGTAAAGGATATTTTGTAGGTCTAATATCATAATGAATATATTGTATATGATTCAAAGAAAAAATGTGTTCAAACTGATTTTTTCCTGATTCTCATATATTAATGCATCAACAATTGAGACAGACATCTGATAAAATCTTTAATATGATGTCTACATAAGCACACATTCTTATGAGGGATATAATTGGTATGCATATGTGAATGCATGTTATTCCATCCGAATAAAATATAATAAATTTAACAAATATTCTAATGAAAACCAGAATTATCAGACACATATATATATAAAGGTCTGATTTAATTATATATATATATATATTTATATAATTAAATTACATATTTACCATTTTTATAAATAGCATGATTATCTTTACTTCTTTTTCCTTCTTCAATTCCTCTAAAATAACCACCAATAAATATTCCAACTAAAACAAGTATCACCTAAATTAAAAATAAAGTAATACATTAATTGCTAAATGATGAGATATAATTATTATTCATTAATTTTATACATATAATAATAGGCAATTATTTATTGTGACATTGTCACAAATGCCAGGCTGATATTTTGAATCATATTTTTAATTTATTTCATTTAAAATATATGCTTTCCACCTCAAATTAGTAGTGGCTTGTCCCTGTACATCATACTTTATCTTTAACAATAGTCATGCTGGTCATCTATCTAACACCTTTTGGGTGGAAATTTTTGAATTGAAATAACATGACTTCTGGTTTGCATCGAAATTTTGTATATAATTAATTGGAGTATCCTGTCACTATATCTGATCTTGATTTTAATGTATCTAACTCTGTTCTCAAGATTAAGGAAAGACATGCCAACAGTGGGAATTTATAGGTCTACAATTTTTTTCAAATCTCAGCCCAATCAGTATATGCTTTTAGCTGGTAGGCAAGACAATCAGTATCAGTCTATCACTTTTGAGGAATAGATAAATCTGGATTCTCAGATTCACTCCTGGAATTAATCTTCAAAAATTTTTATGAGTGGTTTGGCTTACATATATTAGATTCTGTCTCTCATCAAATGGCTATTTTATTATGAGTGGTCAACCCATAATGGCCATGAAAAAAATCCCACCTAATGTGTGTAGTGTAGAAAATAAGTTAAAAAGTTTATGCTCTTACAGTATATTATAGAATAGGTTCTATTCTCTAATATTAAACTATATATTTTAAATATGAGTTTTGCATTTTGAAAACTTTAAGATTATTCTGTCATTTCAACCTTATAAACATTAGTTATACTACAATAAAAATAGCAAGACCTTCAGAAGATAGAATTGAAAATTTTTTAAAACATTAAAGATTTCTACAAGATGCCCTCATCAAATTGATTTTAATAATTTAAATGTGAAATAACATCAGGAACACGCACTAAGAGCAATGGATACATATTGCCTGTACCTGAAGAGGCATAGAGGATCCATAAAATATAATAAAAACATTATCATCATAAAACTTTGGCAAATTGTATTTATGAAATAAACTAAATTTTTTATAAGAAAGTTATTTTTTATAATATATAGATAACAAAGCATAACAGACTTAGTTCAACATTCTGTTATGCCTTGTTATCTATATATTATAAAAATATATAGATAACACTGATCGTGGGTTCATGCCTTGGCCAACCAGACAGCCACGAGGAGTTTTCCGGGTTTTCTTCACGTTAGTAACACCTAAATAGGGGCTAGTTTCACATAAAAGACCTCCCAGAAGCATTCTCCCCTCGGCAGATGGTGTTTCCGTAATCGAATAAAACCAAACCAAACCACAGTGGATATATAAGACCCCATCCTTCACCAGCCAGTGATTGTAGATCTAGCCAAACCTATGAAGTTTCTTCACGTATCTAACATCTAAATCCGGGTCAGTTTCCCATAGAAAGTCCTCCGGGGAGGCATCCGCCTTGGCAAATCGCCCACTCGTTGCGATGCTATATCCCATCAAACAAACCCATTAGATATGAAAAAGCCCTCTTAGTGCCCACGGGTCGAAAAGAGCCAAAAAATAGAAAACTTCTTAAAAGGGACATCGCATTTGGACACGATTACGCGAAGCAGCTACGCGATCATCGCGATTCTAGAAAAAAATATTTTCTAGAATTTTTGTAATATTACCAAAATTAAATAATGAAATTTCGTTACCGCAAGGAAAAGTAATTATATATTAATATTCGTATGTAAATTAAGAATATAAATAATATAATAAATATCGGAACAACATAAATTAATAATTAAAATAAATCGAAGAAAGAAGCAGACGAACTGGAGAGACCATCAAAATGGGTGAGTTATTGACAAGGCTATTTTTGTCTTTCCCTTTCTATTTTCGTGGATACAACATGGATTATGATTTGCATATTTACAGTATTTTACTTTTTTAAACACTTAAATTAAATTTAATGCTTATTGCTCAAATGCTGATCTATTGTACAGTATAGACCTAATCGTATTCATACAATTAGGCCTGTACTGTACTGTATTGTATTGTATATTGTACTTGTATGTTGTATTGTATACCTATACTTGTATTGTATTGTACACTGTATTCTGGAACCTCTATGTATTCATACATAGAGGTTCCAGAATACTCTCATAAACCGAAATATAGCCTTTTTTCCACTTGTTAGTGCAAAGAAAAGCCTAGATGTTATAACAAATTGCAAAAAATGGCAACTATGAAATGGCAACTAAAAAATGCAAAAAACTATACTTTAGTGACATTCCGCCGATAGCATCATGCTATCGGCGGAATGTCACTAAAGTATAGTTTTCTCGGGCCAATGTTTAAAATATAACTTTCAAAATCTGAGGAAATTTCAGTTGCAAGCAATGCAAAACAAATGAGGCGCAGCAAGTAGAAATTTATCAGGTTTTACAAAGGCATTAAAAAAAAGATGCAGATGTAGTAAAATGCAGACGTAAAAAAGTGCTCTGAAAGACCGAGTATCAATTGGTCGAGATAATTGAGCAATTGTGGTTAGCATCTGCAGTGGCATGTTGTATCTTTGTGAGACCAAAGCAAATTTGAATTAGGAGACCCACGTATAGTACAGTGTTGACTTCAGATATTTTTCTTCGAGGAAATTTTTTCTTTTAACAGATTAGTTTGGGGCCCCAGACAATTGCGTTTTTGCCCATAGGATAACTCGCCACTGATCATCTGGCCAGTGTAAGAAAATATGTAAACTTTTCAGATTCTTTTTTAATGCCTTTTTTGTGAATCCTTAGTTCTAGAGAAGTTGGATATTTTTAGGCGATTACAAACTGGAATGTGCAAATTTTGGACTTTTGTGCGTACGAAAGTGAATTATCTAGCTATTCATACACTTTTAAGACACCAAAAATTCATATTACACTATTGTTATTTTTTGGTTTTGTTTTTTTTTAGATTTATTGTACAAAGAGTCGATTATTTTTCAGTTACTCATTATAATTATTTATTCAAATCTTGAGTTCAGTAATGTGTTTCTCTGTGATTTATTCCATAAAATCTTTCTATGATCTTTTGAAGTCGATTTTAGCTCCCGTTAAGTCAGCGTTACCAGGTTTTCAAGTGATAATTCGGAAACGGATAAAATTTCATTTCGTTTTAAATTTAATATTTTCCTTTTCTTTGCTTAGAGAATATCATTATTATGGCATAAAATTTAAACTGGAACATTAGATTGTGCCGAAAGGCCAAAATCTGGGACGTCTGGTTATACCAGTTCTATTAGAACTGGTATAACCAGACGTCGAATTCGAAAGCTATTTATTTAGACCAGAATTCGAAAGCTATTTATTTAGCAAATACTATGTATTGTTGTACTGTGTACTTGTTAATATTATGCGAAATATAGTAATTCAGTAGTTTAGTTACGATAACAATTCAGGGATCACGCTGTTTTCGTAAATTTGCGAAAATTTTATTCATCTTGTGATTAATTGTATCATCTGACAATTAGTGCGGCGAATAACCGAAGAGCAATTCTCTCTACAAAGTTTGAGAATCATAGCTTTACAATATTTATATGCTAATATAACAATATTATATTGACGGTTGAATGGCCGAAGCAGTTTAGTCTTCTTATGATTTCATGAACAATGCAACGCAATACATGGACGATTTGCCAAGAATGATACCTGGTGGAAGGACTTTCTATGAGAAAATGGTTTCTATTTAGATATTGGACGGTAAAGAAAACCCCGAAACTCTACGCGGCCAGTCCCTAGGCCAGGACCAGCCAAAGACCAATTATCAGTGTTTGGTGGTTTTATCTATGGCTATTGGTGGGCTCTAGGCCGAGGCAGTTAGGCGTCACCGCTCTGGAGAATCCGGGTTCGAATCCGACCAAGCAAACCCTAGGATTTTTCGGGGTTGATCTGTCCCGATATGTCGAGGTCGTTTTTCACTTCCCTGCTACGGTACCACTTATTGTAAGCCTGACAGAACCTACGATGGGTATAGAACCTAGGGTCATAATGGGGTGAGGGATGGGTCATTCCCTATTTATCATCATCCAGCTGCGTCTACTGTGATAATGATATTGGATATGAACAGCATGAATCTGATACATGGTGCAGTTAACGTTTTTATGGTATATAGTGCACACCATACCGAGTAGTGGACCCACCGAGTTCGCGCCTGGCCAACGAGCTCGCCACGTGGGATTTTCCGGGTTTTCTTCACGTTAGTAACACTTAAATAGGAGCCAGTTTCCCATAAAAGACCTCCCGGGAGGCATTTTCCCCTTGGCAGATCGCCCATGCGTCACGTTGCCGTAAACGAATAAAACTAAACCATACCGAGTAAAAAAGCTTAGTAAACATACGTCGAAAAACTCAGCTGTGGGCCAAGGCTCCGAGAGAAATAATCTGACAAGAACGTGGAATTTTCGAGAGAGTCGAGAACTCTCTCAAAAATGAAAAAGAAAATGCCAAGCGTACTGTACATAGAAACGGAGGAATAATATATAGAATAATTCGTAAAGATTTGGCAAGATTATTCCCTCTTTTCGTGTCAAATGTATCACTTAGAAGCCAATAAGTCATTCACAATACTAACATACAAAATTGCTAATATTTCTAATGGTTCATTTTTCGACAAATAGTTTTTTTGTTTTTTTTTTTTCAATTCAGGATGGTGTATTATAAGTAGGCCTGTTATATATGTACTATCAATCATATAAGTGCCGAATGCTTTTTTGACATCTTACGTAGGTTATGCTGATTATTATCATTCGTTCTAGTTCAGTAAAAATTAACAGATAGGCCTACAATCATTTTATTTGCTTATCCCCCTCTAATAATCCGGAAAAATCCTAAAAAAACGATAAATAATAATTATATATCAATTTTTTTCGGATTATTATAGAATTTATATCAGAGATGGAGAGTCTTTCGTAAAAAAAAATATATATATATCTAAATAATCTAAATACATATATATAATATATTTTTAGTTAATTTATCTGAAACAGATAACCAAAACATAGTACTGTTTTTGTATTACACCATTTTATATCGTATTAGACCATACTAGAAATCACAAAAAATCTCATTTAGTTTGAAGGCCACAAGCTCTCTACCTCTGGTTTATAAGCTACTATAATGTTCAGCCAAATTTATAATATTATCATATTAAATAAACAAAAAAAGCAACACAAAGCAAAGATATTATCTTCGTTTCTAGACGTCGCGAGATTGATGATATAATGTATATTTATAACTAAAATTTTTTCATGTGATCGATTAATTGTCGATCGGTAGCTTAGATTATTTTATTCACTCCAAAATAGGGTATTTTTATTCACAAATTTATAAACTTATTTTGTTCTCTATTTTTAGAAATTGTATTAATTACAATTTGAAGGAGGCCTTAACTTCTGTAATTTCTGAAATTTACGGAAGTTAAGGCCTACTTCGTTTTAAAGAACAAACTTATTTTAAATACAGTAGTTGTAAATATTTTTTCACATGGAGTAGACCTTAACTACTTTAATAACCAGAAATTACAAAGATTAAGACCTGTTTACGTGAAAGAGATGGAACTGTAATAAATTGAGATAGATTATGTAATTCATGCAAGTTGTATCATTCGCACGAAATGCATGATGTGTTCTAAATGGTCCAGACTTATTCCCAAAGTGACTAAGTAATCAAATGAAAATATAGCCTAACCACGCCTGATCATTTTATTTGTGAAATTTCTCGGGTTTCAGGTTATATATGTACTGTATATAAGTCAAAATGTCAAAATTTGTTAGGTAAAAAGTTCTATACAGTTTAACGTATCCGCACCAAATTTGGCGTGAATATTCTTCGACACCCTAAAAAATCCCATCTCTAACCATTCCTAAAGCCCACACCTTAAGGCCCTGTACACACTAGGCGTTTTTCAACGCGCGTTAAACGCGCGCTTTTAAACGAACGTTTAACGCGCGTTTAAGACCCTGTACACACTAGGCGTTTTTCAACGCGCGTTAAACGCGCGCTTTTAAACGCTCGTTTTAAGGAACCAAGAGTTCTATGTAGCCGTACACACTCAAACGCCAAGCGCGCGTTAAACGCGCGTTTATAGATTTTTGTTAAAACGCGCGTTTTGCGGGCACTTTACGGGCGCTTTGAGATATATGTGCTGCCTTATAGCGACGATGGAGGAGCACACACAATCAATTACTTTCTCGTCCATTTCCAAACTGAGCCAGTGTTAAACGCCGAACTAACGCTCGTCGAACGCCGAGCTAACGCGCGTTGAAAAACGCCTAGTGTGTACAGGGCCTAAGACCGAACATGCATTAACATAATATTGCAGTTTCATTATTGTAAATACTCGGGTGAATAAATGTACATTTTAATCACTAGGACCATTGTTTTTATCAATCTTTCCAAACCCATTCTCACTTAAAGCACGATAAACCATAGGCATACGCAGCTATTCTTCGAATCCTTAAAAAGTACTGTACAAAGTACAAACTACCCTTATTTACCTAAAGCCCACTCCCTCAAAACCCCGAGCAACGTCAAACACACGCAGCTAGTTTAATTAACAAAAGTTATATTTACAACACAGACTAATCGTAATACCCCATGATTGTCTGAATAGAATGAATTTCCATATGATTTCTAACATAATTAATACATTAAATGACTTGAGTTTGTTGCAGATTTTCCATGTTTCAGTAGCAAAATTTCATGAGATATTAAGGTATAAAATTTCTCATTTGTCACACAACTTCTGTGATAAAACTAGTTAAATATTTGAATGATTATTTACCAAATTTTCTCGAACTTTACATTAAACAAAATAAACATACTAAATCATCACTTAAGTGCTTCGTGCCAAAATTGCGTAATTCGAAATAAAGGGGGGAAAACTGAGTTAACGATATTAGTAAATAGATTTGGAGCAAAACTATTTATTTAAAAGGAAATTACAGTTATAAACAGCTTATTACGCTTATTAAATTATATTTACTTTTTCCTGTTCTGTAGCTTTTTGCTCGTTAATCAAAAGGTATAGATGTCAGATAGATGCGTTTTGAGCAATATCATTTACTTAAAACGTATGTAACTAAATTATAATGATCGATTATTATTTTCCCATCGAAATATAATCAGAAAAAGCTTCTTAAATTGTTTTCTGGTCAATTAAACATCCTTAAATTGTACTAAAATATGTTTTTAGCGTTGTTAAAATGGCTCAATAACGAATAAAATAAAGATAAAATCACAGAAATATCAAAAAAGGGGAAAAAAATCTATATTTTTGTTTAAAGGAAAAATGACAAAGCAAAAATCTAAAAATATTTTAGAAAAAATTACAAAAATTTTTATATATGAAATGCTGATTGTTTTAAGTTATTTTATTTTAATCAGAGTTAAAAATTGAATTTCTCTTTGTTTTATAGAATTATTTTGTGCTTAACTTTTATTATTAATAGTACTCAATTAAATTATTAAACGAATGTTATGTTTATATTTAATTAATAATAATCATAATTAAACTTAAATGTGTAATTAATTATTTCTTTACATATTAATAAGTAATTAAATATACTTACTCCTAAAATGCATATTACAAGTCTTTTCCATCCCTGCAAAAGTTATATATGTGAAAACAATTTTTCTAAATATTTAGTAATTAAATATTTATTTTACATAAATATCAATTAAAATTTTATTTTTAGTTTTGATAAAATTGTTATTATTTAAATGGGGATTTAAATTATATCATAGAAAGGATATCTATCACTTTACAATTCTGAAAATCTGAAAGTTTTCAATACAAATTTCTAACTCAAGTGCAAATATAATAATAATTTTATTAAATAATATGAATGGATACATTACAAATTACATAAAATTCTAATAAATTATAATATCTAAATTTAATTTTTAAGAAATTTAAAACTGAAAAAATTTCATGTCAAATTCTATAGAAGATTCACGAAGATTTTTTTTTTTTATTTAAAGAAAATGCCTTGTATATTAGCAAAATTAAAATAAATAAAAATAATTGATAAGAAAGTAGTTTAGAAATTGTCATTTAAAGTAATTTGCACTTTTTTCTTTTTATAAAAGGGGGTAGATTCAAACATCAAATTTTGAAAAATTTCTTAATAGAAAATGAGATGTAGGCCTACACGTACCGTACAAAGAATGACGTAGTTCACTATTCTAGTTTGAATAAATGGATGAATTTTAAGCTAGTCTACTCGAGAAGTTAATTACGAGAAAATGCATAATGTATATTTAACAATTTTGCAATTATTATATTATATTTTAGATATAGAGTAAGGCCAATTTTGGATTTGTGAGAGAACAAATGTGACATCTTAGGCTTAAGTGTGATAGCCATAAGCCTAAGCTGTCACACTTGTTTACTTTAGTATTATCATATATGATTCTTTCCTCCATACGAAAAATTAAAAAATGATAAACCTACGTTACGTATTAATATTTTGAAGATAGCGCAAGGCCCCTCGTAGCGTGAGGCCTACTCTTCAGTGCCGGCCCGAGGCAAGTTTTAGGATGGAGCGAGATCCTATTATTGCGCTCCCTTGGTCAGTAGCGTAGCGAACATAACTGGCGCTCGGGGCACGACACTTTATTGGCGCCCCTTCCAGAAACACATATAGTTTGTCTTGGAGACCATTTGGGCGCCCCTCTGCGAGTGGCGCCCGGTGCTTGATACACCCCCTTGCACCCCCTCGCTACGCCACTGCCCTTGGTTGCCCCAAATTTATACCCTTTAATTTTCTTTACCACTGAGGCGCCCCCTAGGACTTAGCGCCTGGAGCGGCTGCTCCTTTCGCCCTATGGTAGGGCCGGCTCTGCTTCTCTTGCTTGTTTAGCGTAAGTAGACTATAAACCCGGTTCTGATATAGCTGATCAAAAAGTCATTATGCGACTAAATTGTATCGTTTGTTATAATATGTGGCTACTTTATATATTAGAGAGGTTGAGGCGCACGTTTTAAACGTGTAAACGTGTACGTGTGACGTTCGGCGCCGCTTTCCCGTAAGCCTAAAAGTTTGACGATGGTGTTTGGAATGTCGAGTGTGATTCCACCGACTATCCAAACACCATTGTCAAACTTTTAGGCTTACGGGAAAGCGGCGCCGAACGTCACACGTACACGTTTACACGTTTAAAACGTGCGCCTCAACCTCTCTACTAATAAAGTAATGCATAGCAGTAGCAGAGCAAGAAGAGGATTATGGGACCTGGTGAAAAGATTAATTATAGGGCCCTACAAAGCTAATATTTTGATTAAGTTTATACAGTATATATACTTTGTGATTCATACATATATATGAACCACAAAGACATTTACGATATATATTTTTCAAAATGTTATTAACCAACCGGACCCTTCAGAGGCCCGGACTATTCAGTTTGCATCTAGCTGGGTCTGCCTTGTATTTAGATTACAAATGATACAACGTAGATGCACAGTGAAGTTTTGATCATCTTGTATCTATAATACCACCACTATTTATCATACAATGTATTCCTATAACTAATATTTCTTTCGCATAAATAATTAATGAATAATTTAATAATTCTACGCACAAATTAAGCCAATATCTTAACTATATTTAAAAAGAAAGACTAAAATTTTCATTGTTTATTGATAACTCGTGACTTATTTGAAACCGGATTTTTTCCAATCAATCATCGTCAGTTTTAAAGAGCAAATGTCATCCTTGAAAAATTAGAAACATCCTGCAGAACAAAAATTAAATCAGGATATCAGTAATAAACTCATGCAAATGATTAATTATTTTATATACTTATACCCCAACTTATAAATTGTTCTTTGGATTTTTCGAAAGCCCTTGAACTTTTCACAAAATGAAAAATATATATATATATACAGAAAAGGTTATTGACTGCTATCTGGTTTGTGATATTTATCGCTATATATAACGCGTTACATAAATTCTAATTATTTGAAATAAAGTAATATAAATTATTATTTTAAAATATATTATTTTATACATTACCCAACGGGGAGATTCTCTTTCTTCAGTAAATTCATATCTGTACTCCATACCTTTCTTCTCTCCTTTAGCATAATAAACAGGAATATATATATTTCAATTATAGTTAATTATAATTAAATTTTTTATATACTATATTTTCTCGCATGTAAAATTAAATTAGCTTTATACATAAGTTAATCTTATACTCAATTGACGAGTTATAAAGTAACTTAAATTTTAATTAATATATATATATAGCCTAATAAAAAATAGTTTACTTTTTAAAACTATTCAATTAAACCTTTATATCAAAGATGGCAGATGACCTTCGTCTATCGCCAAATTACTTGATATTTTTCCAGTATCGAACGTGAATATAATATTTATAAGTACCCAACTCATAAAAAGTACGATAGAATAATAAATTTTTCAATACATTTCGTGATTTTTAACTCCGTTTAAACGAATAAATTCTGTTAATAATAAAAGAAACTTTCACAAGATTAAAGAGATAATAAAGTTTAAGATAATCTCAAATAAAAATATAAAATATTATTATTAATTTATTTAAATACACTTACCACTAACTGTAAACTTTTCTTCACACTCCAGATTTAAATTCTTTCAAAAATAATCACTTAAATTAACAGATTAAAGTTAAATTATGTTGTGTGTTTTCTAAAGATATTAGTCCTTTTTTTTCTGTAATTTGTTATGCTGAATTTACGAATGATATATAACAGGTGACATCGTGGCAAAAGGTCTACTACAAAGCTATCCACTGGCAAACTAAATGGAATGTCACAGCGGGCAGACTGACCTTGCTTCTGCTACAAAAGTAGGTGCAATCTATCTACCCTCCTCCGTAAACATAACTTCGATAAGGATAAGTTTTTCAAAACTTAGACGATAGAGATCAAAGTATACTTTAAGTAACAAAAACTGAAAATATACAATATATCTTTAATTTAACAGTATAAACTTGATATTGAATACATATAATTTTAATACATGTTTAGTTTTAAAAATGCTACAAATTTTTTTTTTTAATTTATGTAAATTTATGTGATTTAATTATATTAAATCGTGATAATCAAAGCAAAATACATTTTATGAATTATCAGTGTTATTAAATTAGTGTCTAAGTAGACATCATCATCGTGTCCTGATGTAAATTGGAAGAGAAATTCAAAAATATTAAAAATTAATCAGCTTAAGGGAAATAAAATATTATATTTTAACATATAATGTTAAAAATTATAAATATGTGTGTTATAGTTTATACATAAAGTCTATCTCTTCCTTACAAAATATACAGAAGACTCGACTTTATCTTACAAAGTATACAGAAAGCTCGTCTTTGTACACGTGTTAAAGTTTTAATTTTTTCGTTTTCAACTTAAATATATGTGGCATTTTATTTGATTATCAGTAAATTGTATGCGAAATTTTATCAAAATCTTTTGGATACTGCCAGTGACTGATACAGGGACAAAATTATAGTGGTTTGTTCCCTCCCCATTGACATACACAAAAAAAAATTTAAATTTATTTGTTCGAACGTTGTTTTTAAAAACATTTATGATGGCAGATACGGTTTATCGGACAATACAGTCGTCGTTCACGTATTAATTAATAAAAGGTACTGTACTTATTCAAATGTTTTTAATTTTTCAGTTAGCCCATCTCTTTAGGTATTTCTGGTCCACCAGTGGGTACCAGTGTGTAAATAGATGGATAAACTTTAAATCATAGATGGTAAAATATACTTTCAGTACTCACAAGAGTATTTCTCAGAGTAAATTAATTGCCTCTGACACATTAAATTATACTTTAGTTTAATTCAAGTTTTATCGAATATGAGAATCTCAAAAATGTTGTTATAATTTCGAAGTATGATTTTATTATATATATTTTGACGTAATTGCTTATTAATAAGAATTAAACTGTTGAAATTATTATTTCGTTACGTAGACTGATAAGATTATTTTTTCCAAGAATATATTTGGATCCTCTGAATTCGGATTATTTTAAAATTATTAAGTGTTTAAAATTGATTTTATCGTATTAGAGATACTTTATGATATCAATAACCCATTTCATCAGTTTATATTTAATTGATTTTTATGCTGTTTGCTGGAAAATTTTGAGCTGTCTCTTTTTGTTATATGAATTATTATTTTATGATGAGAAAGGCAAACCATGATATATTTTTTTCGTCAAACGTGTTTAAGCATCAGAAAAGTTTTTAATTATTTCCATTCAATATTATTTCTGCTTATAAATACAGTTGCCGCGTTATCATCATCAAATTCAAACTTGCAAATTCTATGTTTAAAAAATACGGGAATAGTATTTAATTAATCGTGTTTTTTTGTTGATTTTATATCGAAATATTTACGTAAGTATGATCTTAGAGGCGTAATTTATTGTATATACATTACTTAGAGGAGTGTCTTATTGAAATATTGCGGGCAAATACAAAGTTCCAATAAAAGTAATGAAAACACATTGTATGCTATGTAGTGATTATATGTGTTAATTTAATGGAATTGGTGTTGTAGGTAGTGTAATGGATACTCACAATTCATTTACAAATCAATATCTCCTGATGTAACAATTATAGCATGTATGAGTTCATCATTGCACTTAACGTGCAGTAAACTTATACAGCCTTCGCAAAGACAATCGTTATTTATTATTAATACATGAAAAATCTATTACTGTTTTTCTTTTAGTGTGAAAAGAGTTTTTGGTTTACTCAGAAACGAATTGTCACAAATACTACCAAGTGCTTGCTACAGTTTTAAGAAATTGTACAATAACAGATAAAAGAGAAATGAATTTCGTCATCTTTTTCCTGAAAGTCTGAATGGAAAACAAATGTTTCACAGCAAAACAAATATCAAGGATAATGAATTCCCCCAGATAAATAAACGTAATTCATTTTCTTAGAAAATATATTAAATAATACATGAACTAACTTTTTCAAAATGAACATTCCAATTCTTTTCTATTATATCAATATATTTTATTCGTTTTTAACCTACTTTTACGTAAAACTGTTCTCTCATTTCGTTTTAAAATGTGCCAGATTTAAATTTAATTACTCTTTATTGTGATTTTGAAGTTATTGTTTATAATTTGAATATTAAAAATAAAAATGTCCAAAATTTCTTAATTAAACTTAGTAAATAAACACAAAGAAATTGCTTAGTAACGTTTATATTATATTTTGGAAGAAATTGGTGTCTTAAATCAGGGGCGTGCCTAGTGAGAGTTGGTAGGTCAGAGCTTCCCAAAACTTTAGCGTGAAGCTGTTGACTTATCTAATTGCTTCCTGGCTGTTATATATAAAAGAGGGAAAGTACGGCAATCGGTAAAAAAAATGAACCCCGCCCCCAAGATTTTTACATTTTTGGGCTCAGGACACCTGGAAACGTCGAGAAATGAAAAAAAAATTCCAGGGTTTTTTTAGTATGTATGGATGATTTGCTGGTGTTCCTTTTTCCAAAGAGGAAGAGGTAGGCCATGAAGTTTCCATGGTCTATCATGTTAGTGTGAGTGTGTATGGCACGATTTTGTTCATCCTGTTTGAAGCTTAATAACTCCTATGCTTTTTGTCGAAAATTTCTGGAATTTTGCAGGGAGGTTTTTTATTAGAGGGATCGATGCTGTTAAATTTTGGTGATTAAAGGTCGACGGGGTGGGGTGATAAAGGGGGTCGTGTGTATTTCCAGTAGGGTCGGACTTAATGACGATTCTACTCGTTATTAGCATTTACAATTTTTTATAACCCATCCCTACCTTCAAAATTAAGCTTTTCGTCATTTATAATAATTAAAGTGGAAAAAGTTTTTTTCTAATAAAATATAACAGATGACGCCAACAAATGTTGCCGGGAGCGTTAAGCAACTCGTTGCTGGATTTTTTAAAAATTGTATCTTGTAATCTTATTTTGAACTCAGTGAGAAGTTAGAATGTTAACCGATGATATTTAAATCTAATCGATTGGACGGCCGAGCGGTCAAAGGTGGCAGTCTACCGCTCTGGGGGAATCTGGACGGGTCGATAAATCCCTAGGAATTCTTCGGGGGGTGGTCCGTCAGGATATGTCGGGCCCCGTCCCTCACCACCCAGCCACCCAACTGTGGGTCTAACCGAATCCATAATGGGCTTGCTAAAAAAGAGGCCCTCTTAGTGCCCACAGGGCGGAAAGAGTTAAAACAAAAAATCTAATCAATTGATGCATGTGCTATATAGATGCAAACAATAACAGAGAGACATATCGAAAGCTGTGAATTGAGAGACACTACATTTTAGGTACTTTTTTCCACTGAATCTAAAATAAATATACACATTTTCTTTAAAGTGTTATAACTTTATCAATAATTAAATGTAAAGCGTGAACGTTCGTTTCCCCTACACTCTATTTTTGAAAATCTGTCTTAAATCTATTTTCTGATTACTTCACAGAAGAAAAGATAACTTATCTACTGGTGTGTAGAGTTTTACGACATTTCCTGTTGAGTGAGTAGTAAATGACAGTATCTTGTCAATGAGTAATGGAATAAAACCGGTGACAGTGTGAAGTTTTAGGTATAATGTTATCTCAAGTTTTGCATTATTTTTTATCTGCTTTATATATTCAATACTACAGAATTTGAAGATCATTGGATTGTTTTTACACTGCATTCCGTCATACAGTACGTCAGTTCAAATGCCTATTATCTAGGTAAACTTTACGAACTCGATTAGATCCACAAGTTTAAATTGCTTGAATAAATTCAAATCCCAGTGTGGAGATGATTTATTTGAATCACATTTTATAAGCTACGAATGGCTGTATATAACCTGTTCAAAAGTATAATTGTGTAAATTATTGCATCACATTTCTTGTTATTTGTGTTACTTTTCTGGAATTATTTTTTTAGGTCTTATTCAACTACTCATTAAATGAAATGAAACTTTATAAAAATCGCAAACACTGGATGACCAAAAAGTTACTTAACAGGGATATTAATTTTTAAATTATTTTAATAATAATTTAGAAATGGTCGCTTCCAGTAAAACGACCAATAACAAATCTTGTCGATTATGATTTAATTACAATTCAAAGTAAATAGAGATAATCTTTGTATAACGCGGTAATTATACAATCGCTATAAGAGTAAATAGAAATCATCTGTTTATCTGTTCTGAATAACTGTATATGCTTATCTGTTATTCTAGTAAACATTCTGTCAGTTACTACAACATAGTTCTCCAATGCAGATTGTATTTTCCCCCTTTATGGTGAAAGTTTTTCTCTGTAATCGTGATAGCTTTTATCTGTAATGGCGAATGTTTTTCTCTTTTATAGTGAAAGCGTTTTATTTTTCATGGCAATCTTGCTAAAAAAAACTTTTAAAGAATCCAGCTACGAGTTTCGTAATGTTCCCGGCTGTTAAGAGATTTTATTTTAAAAATAACTTTTATGTTATTAATCATGCTGTTAATAAATAAATTGTGTGTGGCGCCATCTGTTATGATATTTTATCATAAAACCTTTTTATATTAATTAATTAATTATCATAAAATAGCAAAATGGTTTAACTTTGAGGGTAGAGACGAGTTTTATATATACAAAAATAAGTTCTAAATGTTAATAACGAGTAAAATCTTCATTATGTCCGATCCATCTCGAGATATGATACGTGATCCTCCTCTATAGCTGAGCTTAGTTAAAATGATAAGAATGTCTTTTATTGTTTTCGTCGCTTGTAAAATTTGAGCATATCCATCTCAAAGTTCTCCGAATTGCTCCTACTTTAAACAGTGATTCTTACGTCTCAAGTTGGAAGATAATTGTTAGGAAATGCAGTGTTTTTAGATATAAACTTAACTAGCGATCAACTATAAAACCAGGAGAACATTGCGAAAAAAACACTTGCCATAATGTATCCAGAGAATAGCTTCAACAAATATACAGGAATTTAAAGTCTTTTCTGGCATATATGAATTATTAATAAATTCATTTTTTTAATGAAGCATTTACAAGTGAATTAAATTGAACAGATAACTGAGCATTTGTTAGCTTGTACTGACTGACTTTCCATTTCGATAGCAATTTTAGGCGAGGGAAAGGATTATTGTCTAATGTCTCGGGTCTTTAGTTATCTCAAATTCGCTTAATCCAGAAGAATTTGGCCAGAATCTTACAACTTCGAATATCATTTAGATAATGTAAAATCTCATTAAGTTTATATAAAAGGCCTTTTGTGTATCCACAATTATCTAGGGCCTCGCGTTTAGTTCATACGTCAATTCCAGTTTATCTCTATATCGTAAATTCAGAATCTGGTTACACAAATACATCACTCACACTAAGAATTATACATTTCCTGTGATTCTTAAGTTAATGATGATATTTAAAGAGTATTTTTTCGTAAATGTTAAATTTTATTTTGGCTTTTCGTAACGTGATTGCAACTTCTTAATATCCTTAATCACCATAAAATTTTCGACTTCAGGATCATCCTTTTCGTTTTTCTCGGTGTATACTTTTGGAATTCTTCAATTTTTCTTAAATTAATTAATTTCATCGAAAGAAATCTTCACATTCTTGTGCGAAATTTTAAGAAATATCCAAAAAAATTTTTTTTGAACTATTTTTGTATATTTTAAAGACTATTTTTAAGAAGTTCAACTAATTAGCTGCACTTTTTCTTTTCCAAAATGTTCTTCCACACTAAATATATTGTAATAAATATTTCCTCTCGAAATTCCTAGGTTTAGAAACTTGATTTTTTAAATACTTCCAAGCCAATCTTTAATTTGTGAACAATCGATACAAAAGTTAAAAAACAGAAATAATGTTAAATATTTTGTTCATCAATCATATTTCATAACATGTCGTTAAATCGAGTGGGAATACGAAAAGTTACATAATTTCAGATTTAGAATTACATAACTTTTCACATTCGTTAACCCAAGTACCGTATAAAATCTCGAATTATGCAATTCTTAAATTGAAATGAAATAGTTCTTGCGATATTCTATCATTAAAATTTGGATTTGTATTTCAGATATTTTTGACTCTGTAGATGAAGAAAGAGCGAAATCAAATTCGTATCCTCTCCACTAAAAGCATAACACATCCAGAGTTATTTCTATATTATCAAACACCTGGAAGTAATTATGTAGAAGTGACTCACTGCCCTTGGCATGACACCAATTTTTTTAAATATATTCACTAAATTAATATTATAATTCTTTATGGGAAAAACATAAAAAACAAATTTCTATTTGTTTTGCTTTCTAACATTATAATATTTTAAATTTATTTTTATATCTGTATAAGAAGTTTGTCACCAAGACATACAGATTCCATAGGAAACATCGAAGTTAATATTTTTTCATATATAATGCAATCTTAAATGCTCTAAAACTAAATTTTAACATTTAAATATTTCTTGACCACTAAATTCATTATCATCAAAGATATCACACATTGCAAATTCTATTGTGAATTTGCCAATTATGATGTTAAAGTCATACCGCTTGGATAATATAAAAGAAACTACAATTTAGTTAAGCATTAAATTATTTCATGATATATAAACAAAAATCAACAGTTTGTCTTTATCTTGATGTCATTTTTAAAAGACAGAAACCCAAATTGGAAATAAGATAATAAAATGTCATTTATCATAAATAACCCAGAAGATATGGATAATTTATCATTTGAATACTTGCTAACAATTAACAAATATTTTTATAAGATGCTGGAAATCATCTTTATATCTGATATATTTATAATAGATACAAAGTAATGATGATTTCTAGTAAATTTTGGCCATGACTATATTATGTATCAAAATTTGATATGATGTTAATAAATCGGAAAATATTTGATATTTACAGTCATATATATGATTTAGAATGATTGTGAATAAAACTACTTCTATCAAATGTAAAATAGTCTTAAAAAAATTAACTTTATTCACTACTCTTTGAATTTTGCTAAACTGTAATAAGCAATTAATAAATATGGACACAGTAAATCTATGTGAGTAGAATATTTTTATAATCTGATATTTTTAATTCCTATAGAAAGGATTAAACTACGAGTTTATTATTATTATTAATATGGATTAATAATAATTAAATATCATTTCCATTTAAAAAGAAAAAACTCCATCTGAATGTAGAGCCGGGAGGGTCATTACAGGTTCTTATTTTGGATGCCAATATATCAGGGCTGTGGAGTCGGAGTCCTGGAGTTTTGGTGTTTTAGCCGGAGTCGTCAAAAAATCCGCCGACTCCGACTCTCTTTTACTTACCAACTTGTTATGTATATGAAACGGAGTCGGATGGTAAGGAAAAGTCGGAGTCGGTAGATTTTTACGCGACTCCACAGCCCTGCAATATATCAATAATGCAATGTAACAAAACAATAAGTACATTGTTATTCTATTGTTTTTAATGGCATTTCTTAACAATAATTGTCATTTTGAGTATATCATTTTAAAAAATTTCTAATCTAACTTGTCAACAAACTAATTTCATTTTTATTGATGTGAAAAATACTTTGAATGTAAAAAGATATAATTTTGTTATAGTAGTGTGAAAACATCTGAAGCACAAGTTCCTTCATATTTTAAAACAAATACTATTGAGTGAATTGAAAAAAGTTTTTTTAATGTTTATTAAAAGCTTGTAGTACAGGGTACTTCTCTTGCTGTGAATCCCAAGCATTTCTCAATAATTTTTTTAACTGCTTTATGGTTTCCTATGACAATTTATATGCACTTATCTTTGTGCAAAACAATGTCTTCCCTAAAAAATATGTTAAAAATGGCCCTCTCCAGCATCCTAGCACTTTGTATGCATATTATTGAGGAATGTTTGGTTTTCCTAGCAAGAGAATCTCTGTAGTATAATAATTATTTTTAACAATTATCAATATTTTTACTATTATGATTATAATTTTCTATATTTTTAATATTCATGATGAATATTATGTGAGAAATTATTATTATTATAATTTTGCAATATTTTTACATATACTGTATATATTTATTAATAATACTGTTATTCAATATAATTTTAATAATTTCAGAATTTGTTAATTTTGCTGTAAACATTCATGGCATTATACTTAATTTTCCAGACTGAGTTTAGATCCTACATCAAACACACACACATCTTTGTCAGATTTTAATGGGGAATTCTTATATGGGGAGATCACTCTAATGACACTAGTATATTAGATTGCTCATCACCAAATTAAAATAAAAAATTAAATGTTTATTCTTAAAAGTTTCTAAGATAAGCCCATCAAAATAGACATTTATTCACTTTCATATTCCAGAATTACAGTTTGATGGCACTAACTCTTTATTGCAAGCTGCTGAACCATTAAACAATGATAAAAATATTCCTTTTAATTTTATATGATNATAGCATACATTTACATAAAATATTTATAAAGAGAAAAGAATTGATATTATATTTGACACGCATTCATTCAACTGTTCATAACGTATTCATTTCGTAGAAAAAGAAATGATTTTATATAATAAAATAATTTTAAAAATTATTTCATGTAAATAATTTCACCATTAATCTCATTGATATATCAGTTTCTACGTGTACATTTACATCTTTCCAAGTGATTTCTTTGTGTAAAATTGAAAATTTTGCAAATTTTCTTTTCTGGCAGATATTGAAATATTTCATGAGAAAAATAGCATTAAGAAACATTGAAATCGTATATGAAATAGCTTGACAGCTGACAACAAAAGTAAGAAACATCATATCAGAATGAACCAAATTTACGAACTCAGAAAACTACAATAATAAGAAATGTTGTTTTAAATTATACAAATAAATGGCATAAATTATGGCAACTAATTAAAACATTTTTATGCTAAAGATAAATTAAAATTTGCTTTCGCCCTGATGTTTAGTTTAAATTTTTATTTAAATCTCAAAAGTGTTGGCATATTTAACAGTTTCAAGTTAAACTAAAAGAACGAGATAAAAAAAAAAACAGAAAAAATACGTCAACATTGGAATTGAATTTAAGAAAAATATTTTTAAGAAACATTAAATAATTCTTAAAAAACTAAAACTAAAAAAGAAATTGAAGTTTTCTTGACATTTTTCAATTAATTTTCAATGAGAGTAAACAACATATGTAATATTCTGAAAACATATGATATTATAAATTCATGTCATAAAACTAAGTCAAACTCTATTAATGCACTAGACCGTAATGTATATAAATCATTCAGTAGAGACAGTTTAAGTCAGTGGCTCTGTTGTTTGCATGACCAGTTTCAGTAACCTTGAGAAAATTTGAAGGTTGTTAAAGAGTTACCTAATAGGATGATACTAGAGAATTTTGTATGTTGAATAATATTAAAAATAAATATAAATTAGTACCAACATAAATAAATTGAAAATAAAGCCAAATTTTATATATCAAGCAAAAAATATTGGAAAAGTTCTTTTAGTATTTATTTTTTAGTGTGTTATCTCTCTAAGTTATATACTCATTCAATAAGAATTGCTTGAAACATATCAGAGGTTTACTTCATTTTTAATCTTTTATCATTTAATTAATGTGTCATTTTACAAGCTTTTGTAGCTGTGTTAATTAGTAAACAGAAAATTAGTAATTAAATTTATTTATTACATTAAATATATAGATTATATAGATACATATCAGGGATAGCAATTTATTTAAATGGCAGGTCAAATACAGATATATATAAGATATATATATATATAAGACAAAATTTTTAGCTTTCTATGATTTATAGCATTATCAGTTTTTAAGATTATTAAAATAATGTATAATAAAACATTGTAAACAATGTTTTATGTTATTTATTTTAATATTTATACATATATACATAATTTATATTTTGAAAATGATTGTGAGCTGGATTATACATATGCATTGGCCAAAGTTTCCTGATATATTCAAGGTTCCAAAATTCTGGGAAATCAGAGAAATGAAAATTTGGTCAGGAAAAGTCAGGGAATATAAGGAAAATTAAGTATTTCCAAATAAAATACTATAATCAGTTTTTATTTTTACTTATTGTTACATGTCATACTTAATTAAATTACTTTTGATTACTTTTTGGATAATATATGTCACTTCATTACTTTCTCCCAGAAAACTCTGATCAGTTTAGTTTACAACAGTAGACCTATTTCAAATTTATGACATTGAGCCATTACTCTCAATTCAAGAATTACGCATACAGCAACACAAACATGTTGAGGATGTCATGTGATAGAAACAAGTTTGTTGAATTATCCCAATGAATCCAATCCTATCACAAGACATTCTCAATATGTTTATCTTGCTACATATATAATTCAAGACTAAGGGCCCTACTGTAGCAATTGACCATTTTCACTATGCTGACAATTCATGACATGGCAGCTGCTGTAGACTGTGTTCATTTTATTATATGGTAAAATGTTTTCTTGTTTATTGTTAAGTTTAAATTCACTTTCTCAAAGTTGACAATTCAAAATTGTTATTTATAACACAAAAAAAAAATTGAGAGTAATCTAGTTGGAGAAAAGACTCCTACAGTGAGTTGTTGTTAAGGTTTTAGATAAACATAGTAGTAGCTATGTCTAAACATTATTTAAAACTGCATGTTAAAAAGTTTAAGTACTGTTTTAACAATTCTAATGTGTTAAAAATACCAAAGATTATCTTTCTTAACATGAAAAATGTTCAAAGTATTATATTACATACATTATATATTTTGCATGAGAAAAATTAGCTTAATTACCAGCAACTGATTATTTTATAAGTTTCTATTCACCACTGATACCAAATTGGTAATGTAATGATGGTCATAAGGAGATGAGAGAAGGAGAAGGAAAATTATTAAGCCAGGGATTAAGTAAATACATGCCTAGCTTGAACATCCTACCACCCACAAAAATAAATATTAAAAAACTAGGTTGGGAAGAGAATTAGAAGTTGCATTAAGCTACAAGTCAGAAAAATAAGAAATTTAGGGTTGGAAAGTCAGAGAAATCGGTGACTTCCAAATTAATGATTTGTAAGTCATGATATTATAAAGTATAAAATAATTTTTAAAAAATTATGCTTGCAAATGTATTCATTGATATAATATTTTTCTATTCTAAAATATCTTTTATTAAAAAAAAAAAGTCACAAAGATAAGCAATTCTTTAATTTCCAATATCTAGTTAGCACACAAAGACCACAAACAAACTTGGAAAATTTATTCAATTTTATTTGTAAAATGCATTCTGACTTAATGATCTCTCCAGTGTACATAAGCACATAATAATATAATAATGTTAGTAATGACTATTTTTCAAGTTTGTTAGTGGTAGCTAGATATTAGAATTTTATGTTTATTAATGCTATTTTATCAGCTCCTGTTTATTTGTAGTGTTAGCTTTTCCTTTATTACAATTCTTATGTAAGTATTTTTTATCTTTAACATAATATTCAATTTGATGCAGCCATATTTTATCTTCAATCCAAATTGAATACCTTATAACATATTCAATTTGGATTTTCAACAAAAATATAGCTATAAGAAATTATAAGGTCAAAGAATTAAAAATATTCTTCCTTAAACAAGTAAATATATTGGGTTATCGAAAAAAGGGACTATTTTAAAGTCTATTGCAAGTAAGAAACTGTATCAAATGATATGGAATTAAACTCAAGAATATACAGTACTTTTATCAAAACAAGCCAGCAATTTGCATATTTTGTTTTTTTTTTCTTTTTTCCTATATTTCTTGAATATATATAATCATAAAACAGTGATAATTGTTGCATTTATCCAAGCTATAAATTATTTTATTGTTTTATTTATTTTAAGATCTAAAATCTCATCTATATATAAAAATAAATAGTAAAATGATATAATAGATTAAAATTTAAAAAAGAACATGAAAAGCTATTCAAGAGTTTCAATTCAAATTCATTAACAAGAAGGCTTCCAAAAACTTTGTAATTGTGAGCTCCAAGGCTGCCAGAGAAACATCTTTGCTAACATCACATTTACACTTGGCACAGTGCCCACCTTTCATTCATTTTTTGAACCTTTCTGAGGATGAATCATTTCATTCAAAAACAGTTTGGTTTTCCAATTTCTTAAAATTTTTGCTCCATTTTACCATTTATTTGCAAAATAATTTAATACCAGAATAATTGGTTTGTCTTTTATAACACAAACCTAAAACTGATTAGTGACATTCTATTTACTTGGCATCATTGGCAGTGCCAGGATATCAAATATGCATCTTATCTGAACAATGGAAGTTCTTGTTTTTTCAATCTCTAGACATAATTTTAAATATCTTTGCATGTAAACTGTAAAAATCTGCCTTTTATGATTGTTTACTATGCCATTTCACTTTTTCTGGCTATTCTACCCTTGATTAGCTTGAAACAAGAACATACTATTTTTACTTTTTGCTTTGTACACTTTTATAGCATATAAATACAGACCTATTACATCAAAGTACATGAACAGTAATGTATTGTAGCTGCTTCTGTAATAATTATTGATTCCAAATGTGCTAAATATTTCAGCTTCTCATATCAAACCCATGCACTAATGTCTTTGAAAAAGTCTTTAGAAAAATCACATACAAGCTAACTGCTTTTACTTAGCACAGCATCATGTCATCTTGGCATTTGTCATCTCTAAAAGAAAACTCAAACCCCTTTCCAAGAACTGCATGTTTTGAATGCTTTTACATGAAAATCTTAACTCCAGACATACTCAGTGTACTGTAATCCCCAATATCAAGCCCAACGTGCCAGTTTATCAGTTTGCCAACATACCAGATGCTGAGTTAACAGAATTTCATAGTATTAATAAATTGAAAAAAACTTAATTTTAAATGAGTAATGCTTTGAATGAAATTAAGTCATCATTGAACCAGAATTAGATCCAAGAGATCATCAATTTTATCTTTGTTTTATACAAAGTTTGAAGATGATATTCATTTAAATGATTCTACTAAGATGACTAATATGCTAGAAAATTTATTAAGGGAAACTTTTACACATGTTTATTGAAACTTAACATTAATCTTTCTACTGTAATATTAAATGATCAAGACAAATTTTTTCTAAAATTTTCTATGATAAAAATTTGGCATCTATGTGATCACTGGCAGTCATAACTAACAATTACACATCTGTGAATACTACAACACTAATGCCAATAAAGTTCATGCAATTTGTTTATTTTCTCAAAATAACAGTCAAAATAGATTTAAGTTGCAGAATCTGAGGTTATGATAAGTATTACATCACATATGAATGTAAATTAGTGTTCAGCTATCAGACAAGTGAAATAAAAATGCCAAGCATTAATACAATATGTATCACTAAAGTTTAGTCACTCATAGTAAGAAATGGAAAATTCCAAGAGTGCAAATTTCAGAGTGATAACATCAGAAACTGTCAGGAGGATTTAAATGGTGGTGCTGCTGCAAGAAAGTTGGCAGTACTACAGTAAAGTATTGGTAGAGGACAATCTACCAATCAGTGAGTGCATGAATTGGTTGTTCAGAAACACAGTGATGGGGTCTTTCCAGTGTAGTATTGCTTGAGATGTGAAAATGTCCATGTCTACATTTCAAGGTATTATAAAATACTAAAAGGAGAGTGGGGGCAGACTGGAAAAGCCACAGACAGGAAGAGGATTCTGATCATTCAGAAACTTTGCCTGTAACCCAATGACACTTCTTGTTACAAATAAATGGTGGAAAAAAGCAATTTCTGTGATTGTTTGGGGCTGTAAAGCAGCACACACAGTTTTTTTACTAAAACAATAATGGCAGATTGGGACACAAAGTTACATGCGTGTTCCAATCTGTAATGAAATTATAATCTGATGTCTTGAATAAAAGAGGTAAAGTGTTATTTTAAAACTTTGTAATCTTTTCAGGTATAGCTTATCTTTGATAAAACTGTATCATTTAATATCATGGAAAAATATAGTGTGAAAAAGTATATAACACAAAAGGTGAATAAGTCTGCCTTACATTGGTTTGGCCATGTTGAGAGAATGAATGGAGGAGGAAATTACCGAGGTATAATTAGAAAGGGTAGATAGGTAACAAAATGGGGCAACCAAGGAAATCCTGGTAGGAGCAAGTGGATAAGCATTTAAGTGTAAAAGTTTATGACCATAAAAAAGGAATTTATAATAGAATGTCAAACTGTGGATCATATTCTATACAGTGGGTGATCGGTTAACGAACATAATCCATTCCAAGACTTTGTTCATTAACCAATTATCGATTTACCATAGGTTTTTATGGGAATTTGATTAATTTGTTCTGGAGACTCCAAAAAATAAAAATATATATACTTTCTTACTATGTTTATTTATATGTAATAATAGAACTACATATATACACAGTCTTGCATTTTTATTACTCATGTTTTTTCTGTTTGTAGGGGTTAAAGAATCTGTCCAATATCGATTGCTTTTCTCTCTTCTTCAAGATTTTTCGGAAGTAATTAATAGCATTGTCATCGTAGAGATCCCCAAGCCTATTAGCCTCAACTTGGCTCGAATGCCATTCTAAGACAGTTGTTCTGACATTCTCCCACTTCTTCAAAAGAACTTTAATAGATGATGTTGGCATTGATCCTTTTTCATCTTCCTCTTTTTCAGAAGAAAACATATCTTGCTGAGTTTCTTGGTGGTCTTCATTTAAGCATTCTTGGAGTTCTGTCATCAGATCAGGTTTCAGATTCCATTATGAGCTCTTCAATGTCATCTTCATTCACTTCCAATTCCAGATCTCTAGCAGTTGTCACAATTTCATCCATAATTTCAGAGACATCTTCTCTCTCTCCCTGAATGCAGGAGGGAACAGCTTTTACCAAGCAGAATTCAACTGTCATTGAGTGACTTCTGACCATGCCTTTTGAATGAACCATACAGCTTCAAGAATATCAAATTTTTCTTTCCAAAATGTTTTTATGTCATTGTTGAGGAGAACTGGCATGCTTCAACACACCGACAGTGCTCGAATGTACAATTTCTTGAAACCTGCAATAACCGCTTGATCCATTGGTTGAATCAACAAAGTGGTATTCGGAGGTAGAAACTGAACTGTCAGCCAAGGAAAGTCTTCCAGCAAATTATCTTCAAGGTCTTTTGGATGTCCTGGTGCATTGTCCAATAGCAACAGTGCTTTTAATGGCAATTCATTGGTCTAAAGTAGGGGTCCCCAAACTTTTTATCCCGTCGACCCCTTTATAGAATATTCGCCTTCTTATCGACCCCCAGATTAAGTATTTAACAAAAACATTAAATTATTTTTGCATTTCTAACGTTAAGCGATAAGGAGACCCGCATAACAACCCAAATAAAGAATTTATAGTTCCCATATTTTATAAAATTCATCCAATAACATTAACAGAAAAAGGTGATATTTTCCACTGATTTATAATCTTAAAAAATAATAGCAAAATTATGGATAGATGGAAATTTGCCTATAGTTCTTAAACCATACAACATGTCATAATACATAAAATACACACTTATCTTTGAAAACACAACATTAGTTATATTGGATGAAAAAACCTCTTACTGTCATTTTGCACTACTACTGAATGCCTTAAAAATATGTAAACATACCTTTTTATTAAAATAGTTGGTATTAGTGGGATGGATGTCTCTGAAGAGAAGCAGAAAAATTATTGATATTCAGTTGAAAATTGGTAAGTTTTAGTCACAAATCACCAAGGTTTTCCAAGTTCAATCTGTTCCTCTGTTTTGTCAAAATTGTATTCACTTGGCTAAAACCAGCTTCAGCCATGTATGAAGTTGGGAATGCAAGTAAGAAAGGTTCGGCTTCTGCTCTGAGCTTGGGATATTTAGTAGCAATATTGTTATTGCTCCAAAATTCACTGAGTTTTTTATTTTTAAACAACGCTTTAGCTTCGAGATCTACACACATTTCACTCAATTCATCTTCTAAGCCAGGTTCACTACCTTCATTATCTATTTTTACATCAAATGGATTAGCAAACCATTATCGGAAACATGCATATTCTCCAATTCTTCGAAACGTGCTTTAAAGTCTTCTCTTAATTTATCAAGATGTTTAACCGGTTGGAAACTTTTTCATTTTCTTTTAGTACTCGCAAGTTTGAAAAATATTTAAAATCGGATCGTGCCAGTGAAGATTTAAATTGCTCCATTTTTACTTGAAAGGTTATTTTTTCTTGCAAACGCTTCTATACTATATTAATGATTTTCGATATATTTCGATATTTTCTCTGTAAAGGACAAAATATCTACATTTAGATATAAAATACTTAGAGTGACAACCCAACTAGAGTGAACGTATGTCTGTGTATAATGAACTACCAGCGTTCATAACATGTTTGCAACACTAGTACAGTTGCCAGATGCGTGAAAACAGAGTAACACAAGCTTAAAGCGGTGTAGGCTAAGGCAAAACTCAAGTTATAACTAGGGTAGTCAGTAGTGTTGTTGATCATATCGTATTTCGAATTTTTATTGGAATATTCTATTTTTTTCCTAGACAAGTTAATTGATCCTCTTTGGTATTAATCGACCCCCTTTCGACCCTCGTGTATTAATCGACCCCTGGAGAACTTTTATCGACCCCTTGGGGTCGATATCGACCACTTTGGGGACCCTTAGTCTAAAGGTAGTCCTTGATGCTTGGAGCACAAACTTCAAACAGCCATTTTTTGAAAAGAGCCTGCATGACCTTTTATTCAATCTCCACATCACTGGCAGTTTTTCTTTAATTATGGAATTTTTTTCTAATGCTCTAGGGTTCTCAGAGTGATAGACAAGAAGCGGGATAAGCTTCATATCACTGCTAGCATTAGCTTTGTTTTCTCCACGGGCCGAACAACAGATCTATACAAACGGATCCCAACCATTAAAATGGGACAGGAGAATGTCAAAGTAGAGAAGCAGCTCAGATACTTGGGCATTATTTTAGATAACAGGTTAACTTGGCTTCCTAATGCAATCTATATACGGAACAAATGTACAACAATGTTTAACGCACTGGCGAGAGTAGCCAAGTCTAACTGGGGACTCGGTCAGGATGCACTCGAAGTTATTTATAAGGGAGCCTTCATTCCACGGGCGACCTACGGAGCAATCGCATGGCACACGGCAACAGAGAAGAAATGCATACAAAACAAATTGAATAGTATGCAGAGGTGCGCCCTCCTACGGTTGACGAAAGCATATTGTACGGTGTCAACGGAGGCGCTGCAGGTGCTTGCAGGCACTCCTCCTATAGATCTTATAGTAAAAGAAAAAGCTGCTCAATATAAGTGCAGAAGGGGTGTAAGGATTACAGTGGAAGGACAGGAAATAGCTGGGCCAGAAGTTGACCTGAAACCATCAATGATTGAACTTCCTGAACCATACTACCGACAAAAGATTCAAACTGCCCATGAAGAGGAGCGAGGTGAGGTGGAGGTGTTTACAGATGGCTCCAAAGTAGACGGGAAGGTTGGAGCGGCCTTTGTTGTTATTAACAACGAGAACAAAGTTTATGAAGATAAAATCAGACTAAGCGATAGTTGTTTGGTGTTTCAGGCCGAATTAAAAGCAATAGAGATGGCCGTTGAATGGATCTCAGTTAATTGTGAATCGAACAAGGTATTGATAAACACAGACAGTAGATCGGCAATTCATGCACTCCAGAGGTTTCAAGATACCAGTTTAACTGCAGTCAACATAAAAACTACTATACGGAAATATAAACTTAATATAAAATTTCGTTGGGTGAAAGCCCACTCGGGCATTGTTGGGAATGAAATTGCGGATCGGGCAGCTAAGGAGGCTGCCCATCTAGCGGATATAACTTATAGCAAACTCCCTCTCTCGGGAGTAAAATATAAACTTAGAAGTGTCACCATTTCGGAATGGCAAGACAGGTGGACTAACTCCAGCAAAGGGAGACATACATTTTGGTTGTTACCGAATCTCGAAGAACGAGTTAAAGACTTACACTGGATTCCTATAAACCACATTACTAGCCAAGTATTAACTGGCCACGGTAATTGCAACGCATACTTACAGCGTATTGGTAAAAAACAGAACAGTAGTTGCGTTTGTGGCGAAGAGTTACAAGACATGGATCATCTGTTAAGTAAATGTTACAGATATGAACAACAGAGAGTTGAGCTCTCAGCGATCCATCAACTAAGCAGCACTAACTCTAATCTGGACTTATATCTAATGATACGAGATAAAAATCTTACTTGCGATCTATTCTCCTTCTTTAGAAGGATATTGATGTAAAGGTTGGGGAAAGTGTACCCCAAGCCTACTGCACCGGAAAGCTTCCGGTGGCCTCTGTAAGGCGAGCAAGAGCGCGCCAATAGTTTAATGTTAATTTTATNTGGATATTGTGCTGCCAGTAACATGTGAGACTCCTACGAACTCTTTCTACATGAAATTACTGTAAGCAGCAACTACACATGAAGACCTGCAAAGTAACTCTTATAGTTTATTAGTGTTAATTATTCTAAGCTTTATTTTGTTTAGACTACAGTATTATATCATCATATATATTTTTATGTGAAACTTATATTAATATCTACTGCAACAATATATATTATACATTACATATTTCTGTTAATTGACTATTACTTATTATGTTTAATTTTAAGTTATTAATCTAGCTTATTATTTATAATGCAGATATTCAATGTCATCTGTCATACATGTAAATGTTACGATATTAATTTATGGTATATATCTTATGTAAATACATTGAAGCACATTACTTTATATTCCTGTGTTCAACCTTAAACATGTATAAACTGGTTATGTTATTGCAGTACCAGTGATGCAATATTGTTGCATTAATAAAGAGATTGTGTGTGTGTGTGTGCTAGCATTAGCTTTGCCCTCATAATACTATGTAAACCATTATAATTGTCAGTTGTCTACTTTATTTTATTTTTCTTTGCTCAACATAAACAGTATATTTGTATATGTATACTTATGTCAATAATTGTAAAATATGACTGACTGTCCAACTATTGTATTGTTATTACTACATTTATATATTTTTTACAAATAATTGTAAGCAGATTATGCTACTGCGGAATCTGCAATGTAACCTATGTTATGAAATAAAAAGATTTGTGTGTGTGCTAGCATTAGCTCCCAAAAGTAATGTCAATCAGTCTTTCATGGGCCCAGGAATATTTCTCTCTTCTTTCATAATGTAGGTATGGTTCGGCATGTGCTTCCAATACAAACAAGTTTCATCACAATTGAAAATTTGTTGTGGACAATATCCTTCTTTTTTAATGAATTCTTCAAATTTGAGACAGAACTTCTCAGCTTCTTCTTTATCTGCACTAGTAGACTCAATGTGAATTACCACATGTTTAATGCCAGTTCTCTTTCTAAACTTTGAAAACCATCCAGTAGCAGCTTTGAATTCTATCTCCTCGTGTGACGAATGTGGAGTTTGTTTCTTCAGTTCTTCAAAAATTTCTCTAGCTTTCTCTTGAATGATAGTCATACTAGTTACATTTTTTTCATTTCTCTTTCTTTTATCCAAATTAAAAGCAATCTCTCCATTGTTTCATGGATGGAACATCTTTGTTTCTCAGATGTGATTTTTGTTACTCCTTTAGCTCTGAGTCTTCTTGATTATATCTTTCTTAGCTAAGATTGTGCTTACTGTAGACCTGTTCAAGCCATACTGCCTAGCAACATCAGACATCTTCTGTCCACTCTCTACTTTGGCTATTATCTCTTGCTTGGTTTCTATGGTGAGCATGGTTCTTGACACTCCACTCTTTTTATGCTCCATAATATTATCAATTTCTGTTTGAAATAAAAAGTTCAGAAAAGCACTCATAAAAATTCACAGAACAGAAATCAACTAGCGTATGAAAGAATTATGTAAATGTGAGGCCTGAATGTAATTTGAAATTTTGGTGTTAAAGCGTTAATGAATACTAGATAGGACAGTTAAACTCTCACCTATAGAAAATAAAAACTGACGCAAAACTAATGGAGTGCCTGACAGTCTCACGAAGACTATAAAAAAATTACTTGTCAGAAAAGTAAACAAAAAGCTGAAATTACAATGGAGAGTTTCAAAGTTTGGGGAAAGACTATCCAATCAGTATCAGGTTGAGCGTTGATGTTGACGTCTCCCGCACTCTGAAAGGTTTTGAATTGTTACCTGAAGACAAGGGAAAATCAATCAGTATTTGTTATTTTCCGTCACTTCTTTTTATGTTTGTTCAGTGAAGTGTTTGTTATCCGATCATGTGTTCATTGCCCAATCATAAAAATCTTTCACGAAAGTGTTCATTATCCGATTTGTTCGTTAATTGATCCCCCACTGTATTTCCGTTTTCTCTTTTCATCCTGTGAGCACTAAGAGGATTTCTTTTCAAACCTATCATGGGTTCCAGCTAAGCCCACAATACAGGTAACTGGGTTGTAAGAGATAGGACCTAATTTATCTGGGACAGAATTCCCATGAAAAACTCCTGTGATTTGTTGTCTGGATTTTGATTCCAGGTCCTCCAGAACAGTAGGCTGACAGCTGATAACAACAGTAATATTAGAGTAGGCTATTTATCAACTTGCATGTAATATATACAAAAGTTTAATACTGCATCATCCATTCATTATATTACAGAAATAAATGCATAAACATGGATAAAGTTAATAAATAAGTTTATTTCTAATGTAGTGTATATATAAATGTATTTTAATAAAGTATTAATAAATGGATAATGTTAAATTTATAAACTCTTGATAGTGATTATAAAATTAATTCTTTACACTTAATGTGTACAATTTTTTGATTATGTAAATTTTACTTTAATGATTAGAAATGTTTCTTACCATCTTCTGCTTCTACACTTGGCAATATATAATAACAAAGATTAACTTTTAACATACTGTTTTGGGAAATGCAAGCATCAATATAGGCAGGATGAAATACTGTTAACTCTTCATCTTTATAACTATCGAGTTGATATAGCCTAAAAAATTTGAAAAATTATTTTTAAATAATTTTCATTCAATCAAAATACAATTATCATAGAATAATTACTCCAATAATCATTAGATTTGCCTACCTATTATCTAAAGTTATGAATTAATATGTAATTAATCCAATTCTAATCCAGTAATTTTCAAAAAATTGATAACAGTTTAATAATGGATAAATATATTATATAGAAAAATGTAAACTAAGCTGTATGCATACTGAATTTATATTTATATTATTTTGCTATTGGATAATATAATTAAATTATGTTTCTGGAAGACAACAATGAAAATTACATTCATTCAAGTGATTTTTAATGTATGTACTGTACATCTTCCTCTAAAGTATTTGAGTGGATATGATGTATGTTTTTTGAGAAAAAGTAACTTACTCAAAATATATATTTGAATAGTTTTTGTGACAATAAGTGACATATTAGCATAAGCATAGTAATGCTGTTTAATAAACACAGAACAACAGTCTTGTAACAGAATAAAATTAAAATATAACTAAGTGTTTATAGAAAACATTTCTGTATGTTTAAGCACTAATTTAATGGAATTTAATTTGATTCCAACTTGAAATAAAAACATTGGAGAATATTTTATTTCCAAACAAGTATCAAGTGTTTATTTTATTCATTTAATACAGAGATAACCTTTTTAATGAACAAACATAAATTAAAAAATTAAATATTTGATTATAATTATTTGCATTTTGTCCTATATTGTAATAAATCTTCTTAATAACTATATGTAATTTGCAATAAATTTCAAGGATTTATGACATCACAGTTTTCAATTTGAAAGCTCACAGAGATTTTATTAACCAATATGTATGTTTCGGACCATAACCCTTCCTCAGTTGGTTATAATTAGAGTATTTTTGTATTTGCCAATTTGTATTTGACATTAAATTTTAATGAAGATGTTTTAAATTTTTTGTCAGAAAGACTAGGAGGATACCAATTAATTTTTTACCTTCATGAATTTATATATTATTTTAAAAACCAAAGAAATAAGCAAATTTTAATTCATTGTTTATATTAAATTTTCATTCAAAAAAAAGAACACTATATGAGGTGGCACTGCCAAAAAGAAAATATCCCACAATATTAGTCATTGATATAGTCTCTAATCTGTGTAGTCAACCTCACACCCTACATTTCCTACCTTCAATTTTTATAGTGTCCCAGGTTGAAGTTCAGAAAATATGGTCACTTTATGTTAACTTCATTTGAAACCAAATTTACCTTTTCTGAAAATAATTTACTTCTGAAATTGAATTGATAAGGTATAATGCAAGAAAAGAAAATGCTCCTATCAATACATTCTTCAACTCTTCTGTTGTCTGATTTTCTCCTTGAAAAAGTCATAGGTGCTTGGACAAACTTCCCAAACAGATGGATTGGTTAAGGATCTAAAGTATCCTCAGCACCTCTTCCATAGCAACTAGAGTCCTGACCTTACAATCCCAAATAATACCTTGTGGGCTTCATCAGGGACAAAGTCAGTTAACAGCACTACCAGACAACAGATGAGATGAAGAATGCAATTATAGGAACATTTTCCTTTCTTATAGATTATTTCTGCTAAACATTTTGGCAAACTTAGCACTGTATCAGACTCTGCCATGATTACAAAGGAGCTCATATTGATGTTCTTACGTACGTGTCCTTTATAAGAACAAAAAAAAAAAACAGGGATAACATGACTTCTCAGACACCTTGTATATACTGTGTGTATATATATATGTATATTCGATTTTATATATATATATATATATATACACAGTTTAATTCGATTATAATGTCATCCATGGGACAGGCAATTTTTTGACGTTAGAACTGAGTGTCATTATCTACAGGGGTCATAATTTCAGTCTCATAAAAAGTACCAAGTGGGTTTAAGAATCTATTATAAAATCCATTCTAATTTAACATCATATGTATTACCATAAAATTACTGTATTTCTTCATGGTAATACAGTATACTGTATCTATTACGGTAATAATAATTTATTATTGTATGTATAAAAGTGCAAACTAAATGTTTAAATCTACTTTATTTACAATATTATGTTTAAGTTTACAACAATGTAATTAAAAATTTCAAAAATTACCTTTTATAAGAAATTTTTATTTGTCTCAAGTTTTGATAATGGTGGCACTTCTGGTTTTGAAAATAATATTGAATCAAAAGGCAACAAAAGGTTAAATTAATGTATGCCAATTAAAAAGACACAGTAACAATATTCACTTCAAAAAAGGTCAGTTATTTTAGATTGTAGGCATTTTTCACCTAAAAATTGTTTATCAATGTCATTTTCTAAATCATAGACTTTGTTCATTATTTCTGATGAAGTTTTCCGAGACCTGTAAAACATTACGCACTTCCCTGGTTGACAGCACTGCATTTTCTCTGTCTGATGTTTCATCTTCATTATCATCATCCACATTTTTTTTGTCTGAAGATTTAATTTGCTGAACAATATCTGCATCTGTATAAAATTTGGATGTTATTAAATCTTCATCTACACTCTTATATTTAGTAGCAGCAAATGACAAAAATTTGCTGTTTTCTGAACTTTGAAGTGTTTTAATTAATTCTGATAGAGGAATGTCATCGTCCTCATTATTGTCATCGTCCTCATTATTGTCATCATTCATAAATGTAATAGCTGTTTGACTATTATACAATTTTGCATGGCAAAAACAGTTTGCTATTATTAGCGAACTAACCTTACACCAAGATTTTTCCAAAAAATCAACTGCATCTAATAAAGAAATTGCCATTTTATTGTTATCTTCCATATTTGTAATAATTTTTTGTAAAAGAATTTTTCTGAAATGAGATTTAAGGCTTCTTATAATTCCTTGATCCATTGGCTGAAGTACACTAGTATAATTTGAAGGAAGGAGTACAAGTTTAATGCTCTTTAAATTTTCTAAAATTGAATGTGCTGGACAATTATCTACAAGGAGTAAAACTTTTTTTGTTTACCAATAAGTTCTCTATCCCATTTTCAAATTTCTTCTTCAAAATTCTCAAACATCATCCATGACCTTTTGTTGGCTTTGTAATTTACTGCTAGTGTTTTTATGTTTTTAAAACTTCTTGGATTCTTTGATTTTCCGATTACAAGAAATTTTCTTTTGTCTGTACCAGTCATATTAGCACAAACAAAAACTTTTATCCTATCTTTTGCAAGTTTTCCAACAACACATTTTTCATTTTTAAATTTAAATGTTTTATCTGGTGAAAGTTTGTAAAATATCCTGGTTTCATCTGCATATTCCCCCCTTAATTTAGGCCAACACATCTCTTAACTAGTTTTCAACATCCAATAAATTTACACTTTTTACTTCTCCACACACTTTCCCAATCATTTTCTTTCTGAACATTTTATTGCAAGGATTTTTGAAGATGTGGAGGAAATGAAAAAATTGTAGGAACAGAATTTGGTTGTAAATATCTTCTACCATTATTATAACTGAAGCATGCTTTTTCAAAATGAGATAAATAAATTCTACTATTATTGTTTGGTTTCCAACGATGGCATCACATTAGTATAAGCCATTTCTTAAGAAGAGATTCATCAGTGAGTGGAAACCTGACAAAGAAAAAGTTTTATTTTAAATTTCACTATCACAAGAATGGAATCTGATTTACTTATCACTGTTATTAATTTAATTAACCACTCTAAAATTCATAATTTGATATGTATAAGGCTTCTATCCAAAATATTTCTAATTATTTAAATTTTTATAAATTAGACAGCATTTCAAAGTAAGTTTGACACTTTTCGTTTACTTTTATTAAATTAATCTTTAAACATTTTATTAGACATAGAAAAGTACAGTGTGAGCAAAATTAATAATTATAACTTACTTGCGAAATGAAATTCCTGAACCTTTCTTGTAACTGTTGGTATAATTGATAGCAGCACAAAAATGTGAAATAATCATCTCTTTTGGTACACTTCACTTTCAACCCTCTGAAACCTCTTGAATCAGCTTCAAAAAGTGGCACTGTAATCACTGCTACTGGCACTATGTTATTCTATCTCATTGGTGCCAATCAACATTATAATGTAATTAAGGAATTTGTCAACTTAATTACATCTTGTTCTCTGTTTAACCCTAAAATTACTGAAAAATTTTTAAAACTATTGAATAAATTACATATTTACCAAGCTGTATCATCACAATTAGCATTTGCACTGAACAAGAAATCAGCTGAATATTTATCAGTTATCTTTCCTCCATATGATGCTAAAGAGAGAAAAAAATATTACTTTCAATCAAAACTTAAAATTATAAGTAAACTATGTTTTAAAATTACATTCTCAATTATACTCAAGTTTATTTATTAAAAATCTTTTAAGTAAGTGGAAATCCTCTATTTAAAAACAAACAAGTTTTCCTAGTTAAAATCATCCATGTAATCTATATTGAAACCATCCAGTTAAAGAAAATTGCATTTTGAATGTTTCTCCAAAGTTTTTTAGAACATTCCTCTTCAGTTTCTCCAGTGTATTAAAATTTTTTACATAAATAATTAAAACACTCACTTTTAAAATCACAAACATCCACGTCATCGACAGATTAATCTTCATAATCGGTATATCTTTTTATATGCTCGAGAACTTCTTTAATAAATAAACTCGAGTATAATCGAGAGCATAATTTTAATTATAAATAAGAATATCACTGCAACAAAGATTAGAAATTATGTTTTATTAGAATGAAAATTTTGAAATTTTTCAAATTCAAATGGCTCAGAAGTGTTTTTATTTCAAGATTTTAATTCTAAGATAGCATAATTTTCTTATAATATGTATTAAATTTTTAATAATTGTACACATTTTAAAAAAAAACTCTTCAAAACATCCATGTTTATAGGTTTTCAAGACAAGGTACAAAAGTTGTTTGCTATTGCTTTCTTCAAGAAAACAACAGTACAGGATACTATAGACCAGTGTTTCCCAACCTTTTTTGTACTATGCCCCACCTAAGCTTTCTAAATTCTAAATTCCCCCTAACATACACAACAGCTATACAGTTAAGTTGAGACTCTGGACAAGTCCATTTTCGAATTGCCCCACGTTGGGAAACACTGCTATAGACTATAAAAAGAACAAAGTATTCAATGAAAAAGTAAAAATAGATACACTAATAAAATGGGTTAACGGGGAACGCCAGTCATAACTTTAATTCGACGAACGATACCGTAATCTGTGCTGCTCCACTAAGACTATTGTGTTTAACTATCTAGCCCATGTGACTATGCCAACTTTGTTTGTTTCCTTTTACTTTTTTGCTCATATTGGAGGTGTAAACAATTCTGGAACCTTTCATTCAGATCTTCAATCGGTTAAAGTCCAGATGCGTGTACCGTCATGGCGGTTCATCTCTGATTCCGGCAAACAAAAGAAAGGAAACAGTGGGGACGCACGTTCTAACTTAACCTATTCTAATAAATTACCATAATTATTACCAACCAAATTATTAGAATAGGTTAGGTTAGGTTAGAACGTGCGTCCCCTCATTTGCTGGAATCAGAGATGAGCCGCCATGAGGTATACGTATCTGGACTTTAACCCTTCAATCTTATCCATTGCCGTACAGTACATATCAACTGGCGTTCCGTTAACAGAAAAGTACGCTAAAACGTATCTGTATTCATAATGGCATCAATTAATTTTAATGAGCTTACTCCACTTATTAATTCTGTCAGGTTTCGTAGATATGGAAAACCATGCGGTCTTTCCATCAAATAAACTTTTACGTTCGTTCATTACGTTGTTACATTAAGTGACGTGTTATTTGATCGGGACGGTTTGACTATTTAATTTAAAAAATACTTCCGTTATTATTATACACCGTTACCAATTAGCTCAGATTTTCTGTAGGATTCTGCCGCCGTCGTACTTATTTGTAAACACACTCCCACATGCAAATATTGAAAATGAATTACTTGCCCTCTGGTGTCATTTTAATGACTATTTTAAAAAATTATATATTTTTCAAATACACATTTTCATCTGTGAAAAATATGTAAACTTCAAAGAAATTAGTAATACGATTTCTTGACGCGAGATACTCTATTCATATTTTCATTGTTTCCGCTCTGTGCGCGCTAAGGTAGGTTGATATTTCGTTGACATATCTATCGACTCTACAGTAGTACCGTTCTGAATGGGACATTGTACTAACAGACTGCTAATAACTAAGATCTATATTTCTTCGTGGAATTTTAACAAGAGAGGGTCTTTGTTTTATCAGCTGCGGCTCCCCTTCCTGTTTGGCATCGAGAAATTACGGTCAGCCTAGACTAAGAGGACCTTTTTTCGTGCCTATTTTGGCTTCGGCCGATGGGGTGAAGGAAGGACATTGACAAGTCCAGACGGATCACCACCGAAAAATTTTTTGGGGTTTTTCGATCCGTCCGGATTTCTTCCCGGGTCTTCCAGACTTGTAGACTGCCACTTTAACCGATCTGCCATCTGGTTCGGAGAGGATGCCGGGTGGTAAGGAACCAATCTAATAGAGGTAATTTTTCGGAGTTGTCTATCCCAACTCCAAATTTTCTGTATTAGCTTGGTTCAGGATATCCCATAAAAATAGACTGACGGTGGGCTGCTTCTGATTTTCGCTTAATTTTATGCTTAAATCTATTTTCTACGCGTATTGAGAAAGCATTTAAATTATTTTTGACTGTTTTAAATTTTAATTATTTTTTGCTTTGCGAGCCTTTTGACGGGCTTTTTAATCGTGGCTTCGGTCAGGTCCACAATATATAACCATTTGAACTCTCTCGGAAAATCAGGAAATTGTCTTAATTAATCGTCCGACCGTTGCAACTCAGATAACATTTAATAAAGAGATATTTTTAATAATGGGTTAAAATCAGCTCTTTCGAAGTTCTATTGAACATATTATTATTTTAAGTGCAATTTTTTACAGATGCAAAAAAGTACACATTTTATCACTTTTAATACTGATTAACAAACATATGGGATGCTGAAATAGCAAAAATGCCGTGGAAGTAATACATAATATTATTTGTAGAGTATGTATCACATATGTTTTCCAATTATTTCACAAAACAATGATAAAAATATGATTAGGAGTGACGACAGTGATTCCCCGCCAAGTAGAAAAAGTCACTGACTGACTACATATACTTGAATCAGATTTTCGGGGGTGGATTTTTCTGCCCCCAAACACCTGAAGTAACTCCGAATATCTTGTTCGAAAGAAAATTATTTTCTTAGCTAGTATGCAAAATTTCGAGATTTTCTGTAAAACTATTTTCTTCTCCTCCTTTTTCTTCATCCGGCACTGCGGACGCTCTTAGAGAAAAAAACTGCTGGGTCTAGAAAGCTCAAATTTTAAACTTAAGTCTTCCTCGTTATCAGTGAGGTGCTTCTGAGTCTATAGGTCAAAGCTCACGGGGGTTTCTCATAAGGCTACTTCAGTTTTACGGCTTAATTTTAAAAATTGCATGGAAACAAATGAATTTTATTGAAAATATTACTCAGAATTACAAAAGCTCAAATTTATGCTAATTAAAACTTTTTATAAGAATTTTTCTAAACGGCATATCGAAAGCGTTGGTCGACGGTGCGTTCAGTTGCCAAGCACCGACCAAATTAAACAGTACGTCATCGTCTTATGTCTTGACGTAATAATATAATTATTAAGCAAAAACAATTGATATAAAAAAAACATCTGGTATATATAAAAATTACTCTAAGTAAAAAGTTACGACAAAAATTTAGACAACGGTCAGCATTTTTCTTGGGTAAAGAAAACTTGTGGGTGCCGCTTCCACAAGATTTTTATCCATATCATTAGAAAGGTTGCGGCCGAAGTTTTAATCTCTAAAACCTGAACGTCAAACGTTGAGCGCCGCCATCTTGTAAGCCTAGAAGTTTGACAATGGCGTTTGGAACGTCGAGTATGATTCCGATGACGTTGCAAACGCCATTGTCAAACTTCTAGGCTTACAAGATGGCGGCGCTCAACGTTTGACGTTCACGTTTTAGAGATTAAAACTTCGGCCGCAACCTCTCTAATAAATACACGTAAGCCAATTTAATTGTCGGATATACATTAGTCTATATACGAGTAATGCAATTAAGTGCTTCTGCAGGAGAGAGAGCGAAAGCCAGTGAGCCAAAGTCACGTGGCATCTGCTGCCAATTACCGTGATTCATTCCTATTTCCAAGCGCATGTCAGAAGCACTATTGAATAGAAGGACAGATAGACTAGTAATAGGAACACGAGGCCAGAGTGCTTTCATTGATCGAGGGCTTCTTCTTCTGGTCGTGTATCGGGCTGTCTGGAGACGCCTGTATAAAAAGACCTCTGGGCCATGTTCATTAACGCAGAATTACTATGCTTAGTGACGTTATTCCGTCTATTCGTATTGTTTGAAGAATTTTACGCTTACCACAGTAATATAAATTGTTGATCGTGCTGAATTAATTAATTAACATAAAAAAACTAATACCCATTTAAATGAATGGAAGCAATTATAATTTTTTATTTAATTAAAAATCATAACATTTTCTGTTAAAATGTATTAATTTATAACTTTAAAGTTATAATTAGATTTATTTAACGGAATGAAGCAATGAAGGGTGGAGTTAACTTAAGTAACCGATTGGCTAATTAAAATTCAATTCTTTGACTGACACATCGTACCTAGACCAGGTTTGAATAATTCCTGCCATTTCCCCCTCCCAAACTTATTTATCGTTTAAGATTCAAGAACACATATTTTACGTTCAGTGTGTTCTTGAACGTAAAACGAGAAAGAATCAGCGAAAATTTGTTACAAATCTTCACAGAGAAGTTAATAAAACTGATATACTGTAGTTATTATTCTTAAATATTAATAACACGATAAACCATTTTAATGTAATAAAACATCTTATTTTTAATTTTAACAAGCAATTATTAATCCTTAAATATGTGAGAGTAAATATAACATTAATTACATAAAAGGAAATCACAGCAGAATTAATTTGTAAATCAAATAATTTTATTAATAAAACAATTTATCACTTATTATTTATATTTATTTAAATGTTTCTAAATTTTTTTTATTTACAGAAAAATAAATGGAACAACATATTCTTGACCCAAGGTCTTCAAATAGTCTATATTAACTCATTTTTTTTTTTTTCTAATTCCTGAAAAAGCTACCCTAAAATTTTAAATGTGTTCTGTATTTTAAAACAGATCATAGATGATTTATTATATTACAAGTTGATAGGCCAGTTTATGAGAAGTTTGGAAATTCTGTCCTATATTTGTAGATATTCAACAATGTTTAACAAAGATGGAAAACATGAATTCCATGTCCTGAAATTAATCAGATAGCATACACCACTACTCGATATCCATTTATTAATATTAGAGTATAACTTTACATCAAATTTCACATTGTGTTGGATATAGTCTTATATTATGTTTTATTAATAATCTATTAAATAATTACGAATATCATATTTTATATCAAATCTGAATTGAAATTGTTTTTGAAAAACTTTTCTGAAATTTAATTTGTTTATAACAAGTCTGACTCTTGTTTAGACATAAGAATTACATATATACATTTAAATATTTACATAACAAAATTTATATTCAATAATCTAAATATATAAAATTACTTGTCCTGACTGACTGACTGATTCAACATCGCCCAGAGCGAACCGCTGAACCTTAAGGTGAAATTTGGTAAACAGTTAGGGTACTTCATGAAAACGTACATGCCTTAAAAATCATTATATTAAATAAAAAGATTTAAATATTTTACATGATAAAACTTTTCTTACTATAGCTAAATACGTCACTAAAATTGCAAGGTGGCTCGTTTCTCCATTTGATAATTTCGTTCCCGAAGCTTTGTTGACCGGTTGCCACACCCCCTTGTTTTCGTTTAGGTTGTAAAACGACCGAGGGTTATATAGGTCAGTGAAGGTCAGTTATACTATATTATTTTAAAAATTCGCCAAAAATTAAATTATCATTATATTCACATGAAAAAAATCACATATATTTATCAATATATGTTATTTATAATACGATAGTTTTTAATAAATTTCATTTAAAAAATTCTTTGTAAAAAAAATATAATTTATCATAATTAACATCAAAATTAACGTTATCTGGTAACTTAGTTTTCTGTTGGTACTAAGCCAGATGGACATAGAATATTGTTTTGTACAACTCTTTGTAATTTTTATGCACGTGCGTTTTTTTGTTTTGAAATTATCACACATTATATCAAAAATTAGGTTGAAATTAAATCTTATATTTTGCTATATAGATATTTTACGTGTAATGTATTCTAAACAAAAATTAAAACATTTCTGACAACGAACATATGATGATGATGAAACGTACAAGTGATAATCGTTTATTTTTTCATAAAATTTTTAAAAAGTTGAGAAAAAACACATCTTTAATGCTGCTAGGATAAAATCTGTAAAAGAAAGTTTACTTTTTTTATTTACTGCATGATGATAATCAATATAAATCTAACATAAAACTCGATCACATACCTTACTAATAATTACAAAAAAATAAAATAATAGAAAAAAATGCATCTTTGATGCCGCCCGCTAGGATAAAATCTGTAAAAGAGAGAGTTTAATTTTTTTTTATTTACTGCAAGATGATAATCTATATAAATATAACGTAAATGTTTTATCAAAATTATATCACGTACCTATCCTGTCAACAAAAATGTTTTGGGTAGCATTCTGGATGCAACCCTTTGCTGCAACGAGTGCATATTGTTCGTGATCGCCTCCGCATCCCCATGCTCGTGCAAACGCAGCACCTAGATACTCTTTTTTCCGGTAACTTCCTGAGTTCCCTGGGCCCTTGAGGATCTTCAGGACGTTTTTTTGTGGCCAGCCATTCCCCCTCCAAGCTCTCTATGATCGAAACGTAGAAGGCGTACCTCGATTTCAGTTTACCTGGGCCTTGATAATTTTCTTTGTACAGTATATACGAGTTCAACACCATCCTACCTATGATGTTGAACCCAACTTTTTTCCAGTACTTCAGGGTCTTTCTCTCATCCAAATACGCATATAACATCATGTCTGACGTATCGACCCCACCCATAAATTTATTATATTGCAACACTATTTGTGGCTTCGACTTAGTCTCATTTCGCCTGATAATTTCTTCTTCACGCGCCCTCGCATGGCTGGATAGTAGCAAGACCTGAGTTTTTTGTGAAGCTTTCTCTCGAAAGCCACAGGCTAACAATGGGCCAGATCTAAAATAGGACCTTTGGCCAACGGTAAACTTTGAGAATTTTAGTGGGGCAGGTAAATATTTTTGGTTCTTTCGAACAGTGCCAGTAATATAGGTACCCATTGTATATAAATATCTTACAAGAGGAACCGACATAAAGAAATTGTCTACAAAGAGATGATAGCCTTTTTTGAGGTACGACCCCGTCTCAAGCAGCTTTATTACGACGCTGTACCCTAGACCAAATTTAGAATTGTTGTCCTTTTCCTGCTTAGTCCTGGCCCCTTTATAAGTGAAAAAACTCAAGCAGTACTTAGAGACTGAGTCACACAGCATCCAAAATTTTATGCCCCACTGATGATGATGTTTTTTTGGAAGGTACTGCATGAGCGAGGTTTTATTTTTCGTACCAACAAGGCTCTCATCCACACAAATTTGCTGGTGTGGTGTGTAGTGATGCCGGAACACTCTGTTAGCATGATCTACCAGAGGTTGATATTTTGCACAAGGATCGTATCCTTGTTCCCCTGGGTTGGATAACTTAGTGTTATCGACGAGATGGAAAAATCGCAACAAGTGATAAAAGCGGGTTCTTGGAAACATTTTCCCAAACCACTCCGTGGTTTGGGAGGAAGAAGTGGACCAGTAGGATGCTATATATGGCTTTTTGATTAGACCCATGTTCAATATACATGCGAGAAACCCCCTTATTTCAACAACCGAAATTTTGGACCAGTTCTTCAGAGAGGGCGGTACATTATTCCCCATGCCATTTATCACTTGTTGAGCGTAACGATTTGATTCCGTTACGATTAGATTGAGCAAAGTAACGGTGAAAAAAAGGTTGAAATACGCAATCGGTGGCGAATCTGGCGGTGGCACGTGCTTAGGGCCAGGTAGCTCAAGAAAAGAATAAGGAAGAGAAGTAGGTTGCTCGGGAGATAGAACCTCCTGATAGTCTTCATCATCATCGTCATCATTTATTGATTGCGTAGTAAATTGATTAGAAGAGGAGCTTGGAGGGGCCAAATCATCTTCTGAATCATCATCTGACCCTTCGAGCATATTGAAATCAGGGTCAGAGTCAGACTCTGAAATTGTATCAGAAAAATTGTCCATATAGTCTTGCAGATCTGACTCCTCTATCATCTTCGATATTTTAGATGATGATGCCATTTTATAATAATAAAATCGTTCGTAAAATCGATAAATCTAATTAAAAAAATAAACTATATGTAACGATATGTTACAATATAAAGCTAAAACTATAATAAATACAATTACAATAACTAAATCAAAGATCTAAAATAAAACAATTACAAATAATTTATTGAAATATCATTTGATATAAGATCGAAATTTTTTATTATATATTACGAAAATTATATTGTATATACCTTAAAAATGTTAAAGTACTATATTTTATATATAAAACTATATAAATAATAAAAGAAATATTGAATACAAATAACAAAGAAAATATATAAAACCTTACCTGTAAAACACACAAAGGAAACTTTCAGCAAACAAGCTAAAGTGAATTTCAAAAATTCCCACTAACGGTTTTATAGGTCAACAAGACGACACCTGGACGCAAATATGTGAAACACACGATATAGAAGACGTTACCGTCAAGTGCTGGCATCTGTTGTCGAAAAATTTTTAAAAATTCGAATTTTTACAGGGAATCTATGAATTGATACTCTGGTGAACTTTAAAAAAAAATAGGGTATCTATGAATTGATACTCTGGTGAACTTTAAAAAAAAATAGGGTATCTATAAAAAGACACCATGGTCAACAAAGAGGTAATTACGTAATTAAACATTACTGTTATATCATTTCCACAAAAGAACAATAAAATTGCAAGCTTTTCCTGCAACCACCTTTACGGAATACCTGTAGTGATAAAAATTTCATGCACGAAATCAAAACAAATTATAATTTCCATTCATATTTTTAAAAACATTTTTATAATGTTACCAGTAAGCTTGTCAAGTATAGAAATAATATCATCTCCATTCCATTCAAGAATATTTTGTTGCGTTAGACGTAAAATATAAGCGAGATCTGTTAATTTTTTCCTAATTTTCAGGAATATTCTCTACGAATTCGAACCGTTGAATTCTATCTATAACAACATAGAATGTATAATTTAAAATGATTTACAGCTATAAATGTTAAACAGATTGTTTTTTTCAATTCCAACAGCGTAAGTATTTTGCAGTTACCTGAACATACAGGGCCATGTAATAAAAATAATAGTTTTGTTTGATGCGCAAGAGGACACTTTTGATAACCAAAAACTACCATATGTAGAATTCCAGCAATAATCTAAATAAAGAAAACGATAATGCATACGAGCATACGTTTCCTTTTCTGGATTGGAGCTTAAAGTTACAAAATCTTGGAAATTTTAATAAAATTCCACCTATTCAGGTCACAAATTTCAAATAGATGGAACGTCGAACACTCCAATATTCGAATGTATCAGGCGCAGAAGAGCTTATTTGAATTTAAAATCCTTTAGAATCGACCAATAGGATGCATCCAAGTGAAAAAATTGTAAAACGGTTTTTCATAATGGCGTATCAAACACGGCCTGCCACGCTTGTGAAATACGCATCTCTTCTTTAAAATTAATACATTTTCCTTCAAAATTTCTAGCGCTTTCATTACTTTAAGTCGGTCCGTGTTTGTCGTTGTTCTAATTAACGTAGCCTATTGTAAATCTGATTTAATACTATCCTCTCCCGCATTTATGGAAAGGGCAGTGGTTCGCCTGCCTTTATATCGGCTCCGTGCTCGGTTAAGCGCTTTTTAACGGACCTTACGGTCGAACCTATATAGATTATGCATTGTCTACGTAGACTTCTTTTAGTGATATTAGTTGCAAACTAATTTTTTCGTATGAGCCTACTTATTAGTCGTGCGAATAAACTATCAGTTAAGAAAGTTGTACAAATATTTTTAAAGGTCATTCCTTCAGTATTAGATGGATCTCGTGAACTATTGTATACGTAATTAAGGTGATTTGGTTCGTGAAAAGTACATTATCGTGCATAATAGGGAGGATTCAAAAATGGCTAAAACTTGTAAAAATATGCTAAAATGTAAGCGATTAAAATGGACGGTCTCTAATACAAAATATGCAGTTTTCTCCTTATAAATTTTTTCCATGTAAAATATTTAAAGACAATTCAACAAAGTAAGACGATTAAAGAAAAAAAATATATATATATATATATTTATTTATTTATTTATTTATTTAAGTTAAAATTCGTTTGTAATTTAAAAATTTTCCGAGTGTCTTATTTAACCAAACAACTCGATTCGTACAAGAAAACCCCGTGGGCCGATTGCAGAGACAAAGTTTAGAGGCCGACGGCGATTTACAGATCGGGTAGACAGCTGTTCAGAAAAATTTCATTGCAAAGACGGCGTTCCTCGCCTGCCACAATGTAGACAGCGATTAGAAACAAGTTATTTGACCTACTTTCTAGACTCACTGGACAGCAGGTTTAGAGGGCTTTTCAATTCGAGTGGTAGCTTTGTTCGTGGAAAAGTTTAGATTAAAACAGATAGCGTTCCTTCGATAAATGTTGTAAACGGTGCGAATCGACAAAATTATTCATTAATTAATTGCTCGGCGCAAAAACAACAAAATTAAATACTTTAAATTTGTTTTAAATGTTCCAATTTCGACATTCAAATGGGTGAAGACTTAAAACTTCAATTTAATTTAAATCAGATGCATTTATTTACAATTCGAGTATCGTGTCGGTTATAAAACGTTAATGCATTTCCGAGTCATTGTACTGTTAAACAAACGAGACAATTTTAATAATTACAGAAATCTGTTTATAGATATTTTAAAAAATGCAATATTAATAATAAAATATTTAAAATTATTCATTTCGACAGTAATAAGATGTCGAAATAATTCCTTAAAAATCTATTCCGAAGACGAATTTCGAATTCGGTATAAATTTTCTAAATATGGATTTGTTCATATTTTAAATCGTATTGGCGACGAAATTAAATATCGAAATGGAAAAGGATTGTCATTAATTGCCGAACAATGATTTTGACGGCCTTAAGCTTTCGGAATATAGCTGACGACCATTTCTGACGTCACGAAGAAATAACCCGATTGGCCGAACGACTCCTAAAACAGGGGAGTAATAGCGAAGTAAGTAAGAGCCAATGTTTTGCCGAAGTTCGTTTAGAGAACGGTCAGAAATAGACGATCGTCGTCTTTGCAATGCATTTTAAACTGCGGTTCAGCCAGCCAACGGTTATAGGCCGTTCGTTGATAAACATCGTTTAATGTAAACTCTGTCTCTGCAATAGGCCGCGTGAGTTGGAATTATCCGACATTTACATATTTCTGTAGAAAATCCAAATGCCACGTAACTGATGTAATTTATTAAGCAAACGGAATGCGACCACTTATACAGAACGTTAATTAATTAATTAATATAAACGAACGCATTAACATAGGCATCCACTTCGAATTTTGAAGTACCCGTATTTCGAACTAACCGAGTTCGAATTAACGACGATTTCCTGTATATAAACAATATTCCTGTAATATTATCACAATTAACTGTCTGCATATATAAATATTTATAATATATTTAACACTTAAAAATTTCAATTTTAAAAAAATCTTACAAACGAAGCAAGTAAATAATAGCATTCGAAGATCGACTTCTCAACTTTCTTATTGTCTAATTGGGTTCGATTTATGAATTTTAAAAAAAAATTAAATGATTATTAATGTCGCATGAAACTTTTTATATGTTATTATTTAATAACGAAATTTATGTTTTATTATAAAAATATTAAATTTTTATTTTGACCTCATTCGTAAATTATTATAGAAATATATTCGCGAATGTTTTAGAGGGCGCTATAACTATCAGATTCCATATTTACATAAGCTTGTTCTATTGGTTGAGATAGTGCACATTTTTCCGTAAACTTGACGTAATGTCAAAATCTCTGACGTGCGGGTGACGTCGAATTGACGTAAAATGTGCACCACTAAAGTCCTCTATAACGATTTTAGTGAACGTATTATCGTGTTTGTAAAATTCTTTAAACACTTCTTATTGAACATATTTAAAATCATTATTAACTTATTTTAACTTACATTACTTGTTAAATTAAAATATCAATTTGAGTAAAAGAAGTAATTTTTTAAATATCACCTCCATTAATATAACTACAGTATATTGTTATTCATGAATATCAGTTTACATTGAAGGCTAAATGATATTTGTGTGGCATTTCATGTCATTTAGACTTTAACTATTTTTAGTTTCCAGGCTGTTATATATAACAGGGAAAGTATGGCGATCGGTCAAAAAATGACCCCAAGATTTTTACATTTTTGGACTCAAGGTATCTCGAAACGTCGAGAAATCAAGAAAATTCGTGGGTAATTTCTGTATACAGTGGAACCCCGGTTAACGAACGTCCTGGTTAACGACCAAATCGGTTAACGNAATTGAACACGAAATCTTAGACAGCTTATAGCAGATTTCGCAAACATAAAGGCAAGAAGAGTTCAATTTCTATAGATAAATATTTATATGATTTTACACCTAAGTAAACAAAAATAATTTAGTAATAAAAATAAATAGTTTTTCTTTGTAAAGTATTTCTTTTCTTTTTTCACACCCTTATGAGACAACAGTAAAGAACCTTTCTCGCAAGCTCAGCGTAGGTAGTCGTAGTTAAACGGGGACGGCATAATCGGTATTGCACACGGGTTTAAACAGCTAGCGGCGCTTCTGACCATACCCTAAGTGAATAAAAATCGAGAAATTTCAGTTTTTGTATAAACGTTTGCAATATCAGTATAAAGAAGTAGCACGAATGTGAAGATTAATATGAAGCTTGTTTGTTTGTTTATTTATGGCAACGCAATACTTCCTAATAAATGCCCGTAATATTTTTGGATAATTTAAGAAAAGATAATATTGTCAACAATGAACCAGTATTTAAAGTTTTTTGTCCACCTGAATATTATTATTATTATGCGTAAAATGATGTTTTTGTCAAATTTTATTACAGAAATTCCTAAAGAACTACAAAGTGTTTTATTACTCAAAGTAATGTCAAAAACTATAGCATGTACACAGAATCCTATTCGAGGGCGGATAGCCGAGCGGTAAAGCTAACAGCCTACCACCTTGGGGACTCGGGATCGAATCCGGACAGGTCGAAGAATCTTGAAAGTTTTTCGGGGTGATGATCCCTTTGGATGTGTTGGTTCCCGCCTCTTACCATCTAGCCGCCCCATTTTGGGCCTGGCCGAACCAATAATGAGCTTGCTAAAAGAGGCCTCTTAGTAGTGGCCAAGTAGTCTTCGTACCTTAAACACTGGGAGTTCGGTCGTGGTTTGCGCCCAGCTCGGCCGGCTGGTCACATGTAGTTTTCCGAGTTTTCTTCACGTGTATAACGCCTAAAATACGGGCCAGTTTCCCTTAAAAAGACCTCCCGAAAGGCATCTCCTAGGCCCTAAGTGTTGCGTTGCCATAACTTAACCAATAACAACAACCCTCTTAGTGCCAACAGGGCGGAAACAGTTAAAAAAAGAATCCTACTTCACTAACTTTATTGCATTTAAAAAATCATGCAAGGTTGTGCTCAACTTTCCTGGCAACATATAACACATCTGTTATCATATTGTATTAGAAAACTTTTTATACAATAACTAAATCAACACCTGCTCACTCGCTGAGAGATTTATTCTTAACACAAACGTTTTCAATCCAATCAATTTCTTAACACAAACGTTTTCAATCCAAGAAATTGATTGGATTGAAAACGTTTGTGTTAAGAAATTGATTGGATTGAAAACGTTTGTGTTAAGAATAAATCTCTCAGCGAGTGAGCAGGTGTTGATTTAGTTATTGTATAAAAAGTTTTCTAATACAATATGATAACAGATGTGTTATATGTTGCCAGGAAAGTTGAGCACAACCTTGCATGATTTTTTAAATGCAATAAAGTTAGTGAAGTAGGATTCTTTTTTTAACTGTTTCCGCCCTGTTGGCACTAAGAGGGTTGTTGTTATTGGTTAAGTTATGGCAACGCAACACTTAGGGCCTAGGAGATGCCTTTCGGGAGGTCTTTTTAAGGGAAACTGGCCCGTATTTTAGGCGTTATACACGTGAAGAAAACTCGGAAAACTACATGTGACCAGCCGGCCGAGCTGGGCGCAAACCACGACCGAACTCCCAGTGTTTAAGGTACGAAGACTACTTGGCCACTACTAAGAGGCCTCTTTTAGCAAGCTCATTATTGGTTCGGCCAGGCCCAAAATGGGGCGGCTAGATGGTAAGAGGCGGGAACCAACACATCCAAAGGGATCATCACCCCGAAAAACTTTCAAGATTCTTCGACCTGTCCGGATTCGATCCCGAGTCCCCAAGGTGGTAGGCTGTTAGCTTTACCGCTCGGCTATCCGCCCTCGAATAGGATTCTGTGTACATGCTATAGTTTTTGACATTACTTTGAGTAATAAAACACTTTGTAGTTCTTTAGGAATTTCTGTAATAAAATTTGACAAAAACATCATTTTACGCATAATAATAATAATATTCAGGTGGACAAAAAACTTTAAATACTGGTTCATTGTTGACAATATTATCTTTTCTTAAATTATCCAAAAATATTACGGGCATTTATTAGGAAGTATTGCGTTGCCATAAATAAACAAACAAACAAGCTTCATATTAATCTTCACATTCGTGCTACTTCTTTATACTGATATTGCAAACGTTTATACAAAAACTGAAATTTCTCGATTTTTATTCACTTAGGGTATGGTCAGAAGCGCCGCTAGCTGTTTAAACCCGTGTGCAATACCGATTATGCCGTCCCCGTTTAACTACGACTACCTACGCTGAGCTTGCGAGAAAGGTTCTTTACTGTTGTCTCATAAGGGTGTGAAAAAAGAAAAGAAATACTTTACAAAGAAAAACTATTTATTTTTATTACTAAATTATTTTTGTTTACTTAGGTGTAAAATCATATAAATATTTATCTATAGAAATTGAACTCTTCTTGCCTTTATGTTTGCGAAATCTGCTATAAGCTGTCTAAGATTTCGTGTTCAATTGAAACTATAGCTAAATTACTTAGTCTTTGCTGGTGCATTGTTAACCATAAATAGTTTTTTTTTATAATTTTTAACTTTGAAAAGGACCTTCTATTGCTGTGTTTGGAAATGTTGAAATTAAGTCATTAGTAAAAAGATATTGTAATTGCCGCCCCCCTGGACGTGCCGCCCGCGTGCGGTGCACGCTTTGCACGCCCGCTTACGGAGGGCCTGGGTATGGTAGACTTGTATTGATGGTGTCGGCCAGCATCGCTAAAATACAGGAAATAATATTTCGTCCAGAATTACCCATAAATTTAAAAAGCGAATCTTTCTCGACATTACGAAAATATATTACCGCACACCCAGTCGGCTTATTACGCTATATAAATTATTTATCATTAAATACCCGTATAATAAATTTAAGCTATTAAATATACATCACACTACAAATTAATCACAAATTCTCAAATTATTTGGTTTACATCGATTCGGAACAGTATTTCCATCACCAGATCTCGTCGGACATTTTTTAAATTTAATCTTTTTCATAATTTTTTATAAATTCAATATTTATTAAATTAATTATTTTTTTAAACATTTAATAACAAATACAGTTATAAATAAAAGAATTTATATAAAATCAAAATAGCTATTTTTGGGCTATAATTTACAAGAAAATGTCAGCGTCCTCTGCCAGAGGGAAATTGAATTAAAAGTCTGCCAAGAGATTGTTTTATGACTTGATGTTTGATTAAAACAAATTTGAAAAGATTTTTTTCTTTTTTTGTAATATGGATATTTAATATATATTATACATATATATTTAAAAAATTTTATAATGTTATTCAACGAATATTTAATATCAAAATACAGAAAGTTAGGTTAAAAATTCGAAATATCATAAATTTACTGTTTACATGGCAACCAAAGTTAGTTCAATTCGTTCTGTAGACATTTTGATGTTTCTAGTTTGAAACATAATTTTATATATATTTTGATAATTATTTAAATGGTTACTCGTGTCCTTTCGCCTGATAAGTAAATCGTGATTTATAAAAATGGCTTGCAGTTAGCCGCTTTAATGTTAAGACAGAAGGTTGATGTTAGGCCCTGATGTCTGGTCCAAATGGAAACGAATCCGTTTGGAGATCAACTCATAGAAGACAAAGAAGTAACAGCGATCCTCAAGCAACAGCACAGGCTTTAGCACAACTTAAACATGAAGAAGGTGAGTTCTAATGTATTTTCTACATCATCTGTCAGATAATTACACCATACAACAACAACACTGAATTTTCTCATTTTGTAAACCACACAGTTCATTTAACTATGTTCAATGGTAATCAAGTGTAATTCGTGTATAACGTTACATAAATTTTATATTAAAATGACAGATATCGGTTTGAGGAACGTTGCAATGTTTACGTGAATAAATTATGTGTTTTGTCGAAGGATTCTTAACGTTTGACTTCGGCGTGTGTCGTCTAATGTAATCGAAATGAGGAGATATTTATAAAATTGTATTTTAAATATATACGTGTAACGACTTACTCTACAAAAATATTTTGACTTTTCTCATTTTTTAAATTTCAGAATGTTAAATGGTAATTAATTATAATTTCCATTTAATATTTAATAAATTTTACGTCATATTAACGTAACAGTTAATTTATGACAGATAGCTATGTAAGAAACCTGATGATGTTTTGAATAAATTACATGTAATGTTTAATAGAAAACATGTTGTTATTTCATATTTTAAAACTATATGAATGCTTTAATATAATTGAAGCATGAAGAAAAGAGTTATAAATTCTTATTTAAAGTATTATCTACAAAATAATTACTTGACAGAAACATTTTAAATTTCAGAATTTATTTCATTCAATTTACTTTAAATTAGGTATAATTCCATTTAGTATTTCATGAATTTTATGACAAATTAAGCTAATTATTAATTTATGATGGTTATTTGTTTTAAGAAATAAAATCCAGGTGTGCCAACCTCGCTGTTAAATGGGACTAAGGCCAAAGAAGAAGATTTGTTATAAGAAACTGTACAATGTTTACACAAATAAATTACATGCTTAATATCGAAACTATTATTATTTTAGGTTTAAAAATAGACGAATGCTTTAATTAATGTAATTCAAACATGAAGGAAATTAATTATAAAACCATGTTTCAAATGTATTCCACAAAAATATTATTTGAATTTTATCATCTTTAAACTTCAAAATTACCAGTAATTTCATTCATTTTACTTTTAATTATCTATAATTCTCATTTGGCATATAGTAAATTTGATAAAAAATTAAGCTAACAGTTAATGAATGGCAGACACAAGTTCAAGGAACTGTAATGTTTACATGAATAAATTATATATGATTTATTCATGTAAACATTACAGAAGTGAAATTGTTGTTTTTTTATATTTAAAAATTAGTTTAATGCTTGAATATAGATTAAAATTTAATTATTTTATTTACTAAAATAATATTTTCTAATTACTTAATTAAATAAAGTACATTTGAATGATTAAATATTACTGAAAAGATTCAGGTTTGCTTATGTTTATGCTGATTACCAAAAAAAATAAGTAATTTTTAGAAAGATTTTAATTAATTATAATTAAAAGTAAAGGTATCCTTTTGAATATTCTGCAAGAATATTGGAGGCAGTAAATGTATAGATCTATTAGAGGTTGCGGCCGATATTTTCAATGTAAAAACGTGTACGTTGGACGTTCAGCACCACCTTCCTGTGAGCCTAGAAGTTTAACAATGGCATTTGGAATGTCGGTAGAATCACGCTCGATGTTCCAAATGCCATTGTCAAACTTCTAGGCTTACAGGAAGGTGGCACTCAATGTCTGATGTACACGTTTTTGCATTGAAAACGTCGGCCGCAACCTCTCTATTAATTTGTAACTGATAGCATTGGTAAGACATGTAATTAGCATGATTTTTATAATGTTTACTTCTAAAGTATTCTATAGATATTTATTGAATTGGAGGCTGAATTGGTCTAGTGCTGGTTTGGGAACATACACTATTAGATATGGTTCATAGTTTATATTGAGATGCACTATTAGGGATTTTCAGTGATAGCCAACAATATATTGTTTAATACTTGTTCTTATTAAATGTGTTTATAATNTTCAGAATAAACATTCAAATTTACAAAAATTTTTAAATTATATCAATTTACATAAAGCAAATATACTTTGAAAAAACTGAATATTTTTGAAAAAGTCTGTTCTTTAATATCCTCAAAAGGTTAGATTAGAAAAAAATTGAGTATTATGTCTTATAATAATCAAAACTTCTTTTTATAAAATTAAAGAACAAGCTACATAACTTAATTGAACATTATACTCAATCTCAAAGTTGGCACACTTAAGTTGATGAAGTCTTTGGATTTAAAATTCCATCATCAAAACTGGTAAATATGACTAAAACAGAAATTGAAATCATCATTTAAAAAGTTAACGTTATTTGAAATAATTTCTTATTCATTAAACACTATCAAATCATTATAAAATGAAATATATTATACTCACACATTAATACTAAAGTGGAAGTATAGATCCAAACCTTTGCAGAATCTTCTGTTCATCAAATGCATCTCCAAGGAGGACACATTTGATTAATAAAAGGTTCTACAAAGAACATTTTTAAAAAACAGAAGGTCCTAACAGAACATTTAAAAAAAATGCAATGTTTATGTTCGATCTAAAGAAGATCCAGCTGAAGAATTAGAATCATTAGTTGTTATCAAGGTAATAAGCTACTGGAGAATTATTTAAAAGGTTCTACAAAGAAGGTTTGCAAGCTAAAAAGGAATATAATTTAACTTTTGAATTTCATTCAGAATTCTTAAACTTGATAGTATGATATAAACAAAAATTTTAATTTTAAAAATTTGGTACAAACAAAATGAACTGAATCCATCATTTTAAATGCATAACTTTTGACATAGTCTTTTCTTTAATCGCTAGTACTTTCGACGAACATATAGTCGTCATTTTTCTTTTCTTTAATCGCTAGTACTTTCGACGAACATATAGTCGTCATGACGACTATATGTTCGTCGAAAGTACTAGCGATTAAAGAAAAGAAAAATGACGACTATATGTTCGTCGAAAGTACTAGCGATTAAAGAAAAGACTATGTCAAAAGTTATGCATTTAAAATGATGGATTCAGTTCATTTTGTTTGTACCAAATTTTTAAAATTAAAATTTTTGTTTATATCATACTATCAAGTTTAAGAATTCTGAATGAAATTCAAAAGTTAAATTATATTCCTTTTTAGCTTGCAAACCTTCTTTGTAGAACCTTTTAAATAATTCTCCAGTAGCTTATTACCTTGATAACAACTAATGATTCTAATTCTTCAGCTGGATCTTCTTTAGATCGAACATAAACATTGCATTTTTTTTAAATGTTCTGTTAGGACCTTCTGTTTTTTAAAAATGTTCTTTGTAGAACCTTTTATTAATCAAATGTGTCCTCCTTGGAGATGCATTTGATGAACAGAAGATTCTGCAAAGGTTTGGATCTATACTTCCACTTTAGTATTAATGTGTGAGTATAATATATTTCATTTTATAATGATTTGATAGTGTTTAATGAATAAGAAATTATTTCAAATAACGTTAACTTTTTAAATGATGATTTCAATTTCTGTTTTAGTCATATTTACCAGTTTTGATGATGGAATTTTAAATCCAAAGACTTCATCAACTTAAGTGTGCCAACTTTGAGATTGAGTATAATGTTCAATTAAGTTATGTAGCTTGTTCTTTAATTTTATAAAAAGAAGTTTTGATTATTATAAGACATAATACTCAATTTTTTTCTAATCTAACCTTTTGAGGATATTAAAGAACAGACTTTTTCAAAAATATTCAGTTTTTTCAAAGTATATTTGCTTTATGTAAATTGATATAATTTAAAAATTTTTGTAAATTTGAATGTTTATTCTGAATATTTAGTTTATTTCAAATTAATTAGAATTAAAAGATACAATAGATTCTTCCTTTTTTTACTTTGATGGTCAAACTTGCATCCAAAAAAGGGGTGTACCAATGGGCATCCCAGTCTCTGGAGATCTGTGCGAACTTGTCGTACAAAAATTAGAAGAAAAGGTCTTACTAAGCTTATGATCCAATATCCTTAGCTACATGCGGTACATGGATGATATTTTGATTATATGGAAAACCAAACCTGATATAGAGAAAGTGTTAGAAGCCTTTAACAACAATGCCTACGGCTTAACACTAAAGTTAGACCAGGAAAGTCGCACAGAGGTTAACTACTTAGATGTCCAGATTAATATGGCGAATAAAAATATAACCACGACCATTTACCGCAAACCAACATACTGTCCTCTCTTTATACCTGCTAACTCAGCAGACTCTTGGCCTTTTAAGGTATCAGCGTTTCAGGCCCTAGTCTCAAGGGCTTATTCCCACTGCTCTGAAACTTCCGATATCTACAGAGAACTGAAACACGTCAAACGTATAGCATCGGCACATGGGTACCACCAGTCTTTAATAGACAGGCTAACTGCCAACCAGCAATCTACAATAACTACCACAACATATGGGTTAATAATACACAGCAGAACTGGGTGGTTTTATCTTATGAACCGTCCCTTCAACAAATTTTTAGTAAAATTGCTAAGGAGTTGAACATGCGCTTAACATATAAGAGAAAACAGAATATTTTCTGACTTTTATCTAATGCTAAGGACAAGTCCGATGATAAGAAAGCGCCAGGGGTGTACCGCATACCTTTGAATGATGAACGTTTCAATCGTCGGATAACATACATTGGATCTACATACAAATCCCTTGAAGCTAGAGTACGGGACCACAAATATGATGTGTCGAAGCAGAAGTATAGTACTGCTCTGGCCCAGTATGCTACCGAACCCGGGGTTTCCCCATGTTGGGATGAGGCTACTCTTTTGCATAAGGCCTTCAACTGACACGAATTACGCTCGTTGGAGGCTATTGAGATTTATATAGAAACCATGAAGGGAAACTGCATTAACTCCGATTATATTCTGATTCCACAATCGTGGAAGTATTATTTACATTGCCACAAAGCACAACAATAATTGTATGTGTAATTATTTTTCATCTTTCTGCTTTCTAAAAGAAAACAATTCGTTTACATCGTGCTAATTTTTACAACGCTATAATAATAATTTATGTATAGCGTTATTTTAAAATAATTATTTTTATGTTGTAACGATTTTTATATCGTATGGTACATCGTTTAAATATTTAAAAATTTGGAACACAGCTGTATTCGACGGTTAGAAGTTTTTAAATGATAGAACCGTTTTTTTGTGTGTTTCATCCTGAGGAGGGCCTCTAAAAGACGGCTGAAAACGTTTGAGCATTAAAATTTTTGTTCATTCAATGCTGGAATTAGCATTTAGGTGTTAATTGTTGTGTTTAGTATATAGTTCCAGTTTACTTGTGCTAGTTTTTGTCTGACATAAACTATTCAAAGATGGCTGGAAAGATATTGAAGATGAACAACGTGCTGAATGTCCGACAGCGACCCAAACCGATGAAAATGTGGCCAAAGTGCAAGAACTTTTGAACTCTGATTGCTGGTTAAGTGTTTGTTTGAGGATTAAAGTTCGCTGCATCTGAAGGGAGATTGCCGATACCTGGATGCTCCATTATGACAATGCATCCATCATATGTTGCAAATTGTGAGGAAGGGACTGGCCAAATACAATGTGTCAATGTTGCCCCAACCACCCTACAGTCCAGATGTGACTCTTATTAACTTTTTTTGTTCTCTCGGATCAAAAGGAGCCTGAAGGACATCATTTCAGGACAATTCAGGCCATCCAAGTGGCTTCGAAGGGGTGCCTGAACAGCCTTGTCATTGCCAACTTCCAGGAGGCATATGAAGACTGGAAAAAGCACTGGCAGTGATGTATTGGTGCAGGAGGGTCATATTTTGAAGATTATTAACTCACTGTACATATATATTCAACAAATTTTTTTTTATGATTTCAGTCCTGATACTTATTGGACAAACTCTGTATAAGGATGATTGGCACCAACCTAGGACATTTCAAAAGATGACCATCACAGGAGAAGATAGCAAAGATGATGGTGGAAAGTTACAGGAGAACAAAAAACACTTAGTTTTTCTGTTCAGTGCATCTTACAATATTTCAATACAGTAATACCCTGACTTATGCAAACTCGGAGTTACATGATTTCTGATTTTTTGTTTGGCAACACTGCCACTCATTATCGTCAGTGTTTCTTTTGCTGTGATAAGCATTGGACACATTTTGCACGAACTCTATGTGCCCAATTACAATTCTATGATCAACGAAAGTTATGATTATTTTGTTAGGTTTCCTAAACCCTTAAAAAACTATGGAGTCCAAATGAAGTAAATCTGATTCTCCTGCACCTAGTAAGAAAAGGAAAATGATATCTTTGGAATATAAAATTAACATTATCAAGGATTTTGATAGCAGAGTGAACATTTGTGAATTGGCAAAGAAGTTTGAGCTATCAGAATCCACAGTAAGAACAATCATAAAAGATAAAGAAAGAATTCTCGATGCAATGAAAAAGGCTCAATCCTTGAATTTGAGCATAATTTGTAAATGTCATGGTATTTATTATTGCTGAAATGGAAACAATGCTGAAATTATGGTATGATAATTAAGTAAAAGTGAAGAATTGTCCAGTTGATTAGAACAATGTGCTATCAAGCTAAGCTGATTTTTGAGTGATTGAAAGAAGCTGGGGAGGTAGGAAAAGATGAAAACTTTGTAGCTAGTAATGGTTGGTTCAACCAGTTTAAAATTTTCTGTAATTGGCACAGCATTGTGAGAGTGGAGAGGAGGCAAGTGACAATAAAGAAGCTGCACCTTCTTTACCTGAGATACTAAAGGCTATGATAGAAGATGGTGACTATAGCAGTGAAACCATATTTAACGTGGATGAGACAGGCCTGTTCTGGAAGATGATGTCTAAAAGAACTTTTATCGCACATGAAGAAAAACTTTCCAGGCTTTAAGGTTTCTAAAGACCAATTGACTGTGATGGTTGGCAGGAATGTAGCTGCTGACTGCAAGTTAAAACCTCTTAATTTACCACTTCAAAAACCCAAGAGCCTTAAAAAATATATCTGAAATTAGCTTACCAGTGATTTGGAGGTCAAATCATAAAGCTTGGGTAACAGCTTCTATTTTTGAGGACTAGTTTGGTCACCACTTCATACCCGAAGTTGAGCACTATTGCAAGTTTAAAGAGATTCCATTTAAAGGTCTCAGATCTATTGAAAAGGACTTAAAAATTTTAGAAAACATAGACTTCTAATGATGAATGTGTTATATAGGCAAGGATTAAAAAAATTGTTAGCTTGCTACGAAGAAATTGTGTGAGAAAAAAGAAGGCATTGTGTCATCAGATGAATTTGTTAGATTTTATGAAGCCATCCACATTGAAATAACTTTTTTATGTAAAACTTATTTATTTTTTTAATTAATATTTTGTATTAATATGTATAAAGAACTGCAATTTTATTAAATTTTTTTTCTGAACTAGTGTTAGTCCTTGATCCCAATTAAACAAAATTAATATGTATTTATATGCAAAGTTGTACCCTGACCTAAGCAATTTTTGTTGGATATACCTATTGCATAACTTTGGATATTACTGTATCTAACATTGTACTGTATCTTACTTTACTATAATCATGGCCCTTCAGGTATCCAAAGTAATCTTGTCAGACAACATGAGTATGTCAAAGAGCAAAAGTGTTGCCAATTTTAATGTCTGAAAAAGCTGTTATCCTGGAAGCAGTTGATTCCAGATCAAAAGAAGGAAATGTTACAAGGGAGTTTGGCATCATTTCTTTTGCCTTCAATGATTTTAAAAGATCATTCCAAGATTGAAAGGAAGGTAAAATATCCAAGCAGGTAAAAATGCATGGTGTGCAGTAGGATAATAAATGGCTGAGGAAACTAGTTTTAAGATGTTCAAGTACAATAATCTCTCTTAAGTGGCCTCTTCTTCAAGAGAATGCTTTAGAGCCATGGTTCCCAATTAGTGGCATGCGTACCCCTGGGGGTACATGAAATTGCATGAAGGGGTACGCACGTCAATCTAAAATTGGTCAATTTAAAATTTAAATGCATGAGATGAAGCAATAAAAAAAAATAATGGGTGGTCCATCAAAAATTTGGCAATTTACAACATGATGTCAAATGCACAAATTTGTTTATTTATAACTAAAAATATTCTCGAAATTTCATAAAAAAAAATGCATTTGTGACAATACCTAATTGAAATTCTTACACAAGAAACAAAAATTGTACAATTAACATTATTATCATGTCAGCGAAAGTAAAGTAAAGTCACAATTTTGAATCCCGCGGACCATTATCATGAATTTTTTTAAACGATACAAAATCTGTAGAATAATGATCATAAAAGTTCAATTTTACTATATTAATATGAAACTCACATGTTTAATTATAACAAATTAATGCAAGCCTAAAGTTCATTGCTGCTTGTTTGAAACAAGTTTATGGATTCTTCATGCTTTTCCATGAAGGACGACAATCGCACTCACAATATTGTTTATTGTTCATTATTTATTGATAACATTCACTTCGTTTTTGGTTTTAGATTTGAATAAAAAACCCCAATAAGTGAAAAAAGCAACTAAGCATTTTGCATTTCTTTTGTAATACTTCGCATAACCTTCGGTTGATCAATGTTCAAATTTCTCCACGGACCACCCAAATTTTCTCACAGACCATCAGTTGCTGACCATTGCTTTAGAGTTTGCAAAATGCTTGTAAACAAAGATTTTCAAGCAAGTGACAGGTGGCTCTTCAGATTTTGTGAACAGTATTGTGCATAATTTACAGGTGAGATACAAGATACAATTTGTAAGTACAGATGACATCCTTAATTAATTAATTTAATACCAATGAAACAGGCATTTTCTTCCAATTATTGCTGAATCAAACTCTGGTTGTTATGGGTGACTGTTGAGAGCAATATAAGCAATAGTTGACTGCCTCATTCTTTTATAACATGTTAGGTAAGAAATTATTTTTTATTGCTCTAAACTGGATTTTTTTAAACCCTTTTAATCTAAGAACACTTACAGATATCTGTGCATAGAACATAGATACAGAAAAGATGAGACTCATAATCATTGGGAAATTGACAAGGCTCTACTGTATGAAGAATGTGCATTTTTTCTGTATGACTACACTGCAAACCTTGAATGATGCAAGATGTTTTTAATGAATGGCTGATAAAACTGGATGGAAAAGATGAAACACAAGAAGCAAAGAATCCTGGTGTATGTTGACAATTGTTCAATTTATATGATTCGTTATCTGGAAAACGTGATCAATAGGGTTTCTCATTTCCCGGTATTTTGCTTGTCCCGGGATCCCGGGATAAAAGTGAACTGTTTCCCGGGATCCCGGGAAATCCCGGGATAGAATTAATTATTTTTAAGGTATACAAAATATCTTGAAATCAAATGATATAATTATTTTCCATTTTTTAAAGTAATTTTAAAGTTTTGTAACCTCCAAAATCATATTAATAATGCTGTGTAAGGTCTATAGGCCTATAATAAAAATTACCTTTAAATAACGTAGAAATTTTCACAAATAGAAAAAAATTAATTAAAGTTTGCTGGAAACTGCATACAACAACAACAAAAAAAATGTTTTGAATTGAGTTAAAAATTAAAAAAATGAACTTCTAATTTAGAAGGTAATTTTCGTTTTTTAAATAAAATATAATACAAAATATTGCAAACTTTTATAAGATTTTAAAAAGCAAAGATGGTCAATACTCCGATAACTCACTCTAATTCTTATTTTAGTAATGAAAAGTCTTGCCACCGAGAATGCCCTTTCCGATTCAATTGATGTGATTGGAATAGTGTTTAATGCATTTAAGAGAAGACAGATATTATGTGTTTTTTCACCTGTAGCCTGGAAGCTTTCGAGTTCGTTTTCGAGATTGTAGTACTTCTTTCGCTCTCTAGTATTCTTGATTTGTCTACCTTGGCTGCTTTAATAGCGGCATCAAGCTTAGAGCTCGATAATTCGGCAATTCATTTGGCTTTAATAATCAGGTTTATGAAGAAAAACTTCATACTTGCAGACTTTGTACTCGTTTGTATCCTTGCCCAATTTGCACAATCTGGCGTCAGGCATTTATTGAAGCTACTGGGCATGGTTAAAACTCAAGACAGCGTAAGCACAATTATTCCAGATATTACAGGTTCCGACAAGTAAAGAATTTTTATAGTCCTGCCACAAATAAGCTATATATTGATTATTGACCATTTGTGACATGCTATAACGAGCAAAAATTTAAAAAAACTAATAGGTAGGTTTAAAATTAATAAATACAAATGTATTCTGGCAGTGAATGAGTTAATTATGCTTTCTATTTGCAAAACTCCTCAACCTTAACACAAAATAAGAAAAAAAGTGAATTTTTAAGAAATTTGCGGGATTTCCCGGGATAAGAAAAATTTCCCGGGATATTTCCCGGGTTAAAAAAACAACCGGGATCCCGGAATCCCGTTTCAGAAACCCTAGTGATCAAGAACTTGCCAGTGAATTGTACTGTTGTCCTACAGCTTTTGGATCTTGGAATAATCTGCACTATAAAAGCTGAATATCAAAGAAGACTTTTGAGGATTATTCTTTGCAACATTGACAACTACATCAAAAGGAAGATCAACATAAAGCAGGCCATTGACATAATTGCTACAGTTCAAGCATCCATCAAGCCATAATCATCCAGAACTGCTGGGAGAAAAGTGGTATTATTTCATACGACCCATCACAGAGTGACCTAGATGAAGAAGGAAATGAAGCAGAATCAGGAATTAACACAGTCTGGCAAGAAGTTTTTTCAAGAATGGCATTTCCTGAAGCATTTATTTACTCTTGAGTCTGTGGAAGTGAATGACTGTTAATTTGCTTCTTTGCTACTAATTAACTGATACAGACATACTTATATCTCAGATAGTGTAACTTTCTGCTAATAATGACAATGACAGAAATAAATATAGTGGTTCTTTATACTTTGAATTTAATTCATACCAGAAGATCATTCAAACTGAATCATTTGAAGTCTGAATCAATTTTTTCCCATTAGAAATAAAGGAAAGTGAATTAATTCATTCCCAACCTCTGAACAATATTAACTTTGATAAACTTAGAACAGCAAATACAAATAATTTTAGGTAAAATTAACATAGTTAAATGCCTTAATAATAAATTGAAACATAAAAACCATGAATAAAATACATAAATACTATATAATAAAATGAAAACTGGATTTATTGGTAGCATACCATGGACTTTGTCATCTTAATGTAAATGTGTGATTTAATTATAACATTTGTGAAATTTAACAAATTAATAGATAATGTGAGCTTGTGTTCTTTATTTAGAAGTTTACTTTAAACTCTACTTCACATTTGTGTAATTAAATAAAATCAATTAATATCATTGGATTAAAAGTATATCAGCTATATTATGCTTTATGAGTTTTGGAAAAGATATAACACTGTACAAACAACAAAAGAAATGTATACAAACAACAAATTGTATATGGGAAAGATGCTCCTAAACTTCAAACATGTGAAATGTGGTTTGAACACTTTTGTTTGGGAGATTTTAAACTAAAGGATACAAAACATATGGAGTGCCTAAAAGCTGTCAACGAAAAAAAATTGCAGGAAGAAATTGTTAAAAATTGACAAATAAAACACAATACAGTATATTAATCCAGAAAATAGACGCTCAACACTTGTTTGAGAAGTTGGCATGCTTGAAGTGACACTGCATGTTTTTCTGATGCATTCCGGATAATGGTCAATGACTTCAAATACATTCACCTTTAATTTCCTTACATCCTCTATTGCATTGCAGTCTTTCTCAATGTGTTTGTCTATTTCGTTGTCATCTTTATTATGTAAAGTGGAAATTCAATGACTGTTTTCTCTTCTATCCAATCCTTTTTCAAAATCATCTTCTGAATCTATATTTATCATATCACAGGTTGGCTGTGACAGCTCAACAATTGCTGGCTTTTTAGCCAAATCCATTAGTGTTTGCCTTTTGATTTGCCATTGAATGTCTGAAAGACCTTCTCGCTCTTTTAGTTTTTCTGCTGCACTTAATAAGATTCTATACCTAAAATCAACATACACTCCAGCAAGAAAATGTATGTTTTGAATAAGCTTTTCTTTCTGCTTTTTCATGGAAAATCAAGAATATCAAATTTTTCTTTCCAAAATGTTTTTAAGGTAATCGTTCAGGAGAACTGGCATGTTTTAAAACAACTTGAATTCTATCTCCTTGTGACGAATGTGAAGTTTGTTTCTTTGGTTCTCAAAAATTTTTCTAACTTTCTCTTGAATGATAGTCATACTGGTTACATCTCTTTTCATTTTCCTTTCTTTTATCCAAATTCAAAGCAATCTCCAAAGCATGGATAGCACATCTTTCTCAGATGTGAGAAGCATAGAAAAAAGTTAATCCTGATTGAAAAGGACTTTCAAGCCATAAAGGAAAATTTAATAAAGAATGAAATTCCAATAGATGAAGATTTCTCAGATGTGATTTTCATTACTCCTTTAGCTGCTTGAGCTTCTTGATTATACTTTTCTTAGCTTAGATTATGCCTACTGTAGACCTGTTCAAGCCATACTGTCTAGCAACATCAGACATCTTCTGCCCACTCTCTATTTTGGCTATTATCTCGCTTGGTTTCTGTGGTGAGCACAGGTCTTGACACTCCACTCTTTTTAGGCACTATAATAATATCAGATTCTTTTTAAATAACTAGTTCAGAAAAGCACTTACAAAAATTCAGAGAACAGAAATCAACTAGTGAACAAAAGCATTATTTAAATATAAGGCTCTGATAGAATTCAAAATTTGGTGTTAAAACATTAACAAATATCCGATGAGACAGTTAAACTCTCACCTTTTGAAAATAAAAACCAATGCAAAACTTAATGACTGCCTGACAGTCTCGCAAAGACTGTAAAAAGTTCTTTGTCAGAAAAGTAAACAAAAGGCTGGAATTACAAGGGAGAGTTTCAAAGTTTGAAAGAATATTATCAGATTGCTATTGGGTTGAGGATCGATGTCAACATATCCCAAACTCCAAAAGATTTCAAATTGTCATCTGGAAACAAGGGAAGACCAATTGGTATTCACTATTTTACATCACTTCTTCTTGTGTTTGTTCTGTGAGGTGTTTGCTGTCTGAACATAAAAATCTTTCGTGAAAGTGTTTGTTGTCCGATTTATTCACAGTTTGAACTGCTCATTAACTAATCACCCACTATACTGTCTTTTAAATTGCATTTAAGTTGATTATTTAAATTTAATATTTAAATTGATTGTTTAATAATTTAAGTTGCACATGAATATTATTTAATTAACATAAAATAGATTTATATTTGTAAAGCTTAAAAAAATAAAGCAAAACTGCAATGATAATATCTTTAGTTTTGCTTTTGTTAGCAAAATATCAGAAAGTAATTTTTTATGCCTGAACAAGGTGAAACATTATATATTTAAGTTAGAGATACTGCTTTAAATGTATATAATTACTTTAGTTTTCAAAATTCACTTTACAGCAAACAAAAAAAAAAAAGAAATTATGTTATTGCCTACAAGCTTTAGAATTGTTGAGTCATTGACATTAACCACTCATCAAAAAAAGACTTTTGAAAAGTTTATTTTTAGTTTGATAGATTGTAAAGATATTTTAACATTTACTATTATTATTATTATAAACTTGAAAAATATTAAATTGAAAATAATTTTAATGTTTGATGTCTATCGACACAGTTTTGAAAGTTAGTTGCTCAGTTTCAAAACAGAATCTTTTAAATAATTCTCTAAGAGTTATTATATGTAGTGAGGGAAATTAGTAAAAACTTATCAGTTTTTAAGATAGAAATTCAAGTAGGAATGGTTAGAAATATCAATTAAATAGTGATTGATGTGCAGAAAATGAATAGAAGAGAACTAAAGGTGAGGCAAGCATATACACATTTGGTAGTTTTGGGAAAAATCATGACAGTAGAAGAATTTGCTTGTTTATGTAAAGGATTTTTTAATTTTTTCTAAAAATGCACTTGGTGACTTTAAACAAAAGGTAAAGCTGTTTGACAAGTAATTGCAAGTTAAAATCACCAGGTAACCTGCATCATTGCATAACCAAACCCTTTCAAATAACCTGCATGAAATTATGCTAATCACTTTTGTGTCTATGTTCTCCTTGAATATCCATACCATCTCTGCACTGTTCACAGTTCAAGAAGCTAAAGTATTTGGGTTTAGAGAAGATACTCATAAAGTGAAAAAAGTTAGATTATAAAGAATTGGATAAGCACTACACATATAACCAATATCCAGCAAGAAAATATAAAAAAAACATATGAAAACAAACATTTTTTTCATGCATGTTGAATGATCATCATCAGGCTAACAGTTAGCCTAACTATGACTGTTCAACATGGATGAAAACATTTGCTGTCATGTAGTTTTTTTATATTTTCTTGCTGGATATTGCTTATATGTGTAGTTTATATATGTGTATATATCCAGTTTGAGTAGTTGAATAAAGAAATAAAGAATTAGAGATAGACTTTTATAAGCACTACGAGGAAATAAATGTTGACATCTTTAAAATGACTCGCACACAAAATTTAAGTAACAAAGAATTTTGTACTTTTATTGATGCATAATTTTATATATTAATTTACAATTATTTTGTATTAAAACATTTGAAAACCAAATAATCTTCAGCCTTTATCATGTTAAACAGTAAATATAAGAAATAAATCAGAAATTATAATAATATTGATAATATGTTTACATAATAAAAATTGAGTAAATCTCATCCAGGAATTTTTCACAGGAGGTTTGTCCCAGATATGTTTGGTCTTATCTGTCACCACCCAGCCAAACTCACAACAGGTATTTTAAAAAGGTCCTCTTAGTGCACATAGGGTAAAAAGATATAAAAATGAAAGAAATAAAATAATCCAAAAAATATCATAGCTAGAAGTACTTTTGTTTTTTATTTTACTTTATTTTACCTTTATGCTTTATTTAGCAATACTTTCCAGGCTGGTAAAGTCATAGTGCTTTTTTATAATTTACTGCCTGCCTCTCTTTGTAGCCTTATGAATAAGTTCAGGCTCTCTCAAAAGGTACAGGAAGAGGAATGGATTAAATATGCAGAAGCATGTCACACTCTTAAAGCTACAGAGAGGAACAGGCAGTAAATTATAGTGAAAACACTATTTTACTTTCTTTTATTTTTACTGTTATTAAATTAAAACTTTTTCACAAACAAAATAAAATATCAATGAACTTTATTAGATCTGAACTGAAGGCAGTCAAACAATCAAAATAGCACTAACCTTTATCAACAGTTGCTATATTTTTTGCTGTTAACATATAGCAAGGATGGCATTCATGCTCAAAGTGGCACGTCAGGAGAAATCATCTGGAACATAACATATTACACAATTTAAGTTTATCTCCTGTCCTTTTTCAACCATCTTTTTTAACATCATTCAATATCATTATTCAAAGTCTAAAACTTCGACATGCGTAAACATTATATAACTGGATTGCTGTATATTAGATCTCTATGTAATACTTCTCTGTAATCCAACAAATCGTAGACAGACTCACAGCAAATTTTCAGTTAGGAACTACAAGTTTATTCTCAAAATTGACAAATGCATTTCAGCTTGGTGCAGTACATTACAACTCCTCCTCAGTGTCTTAAAGATAAAAAAATTGTGCATGGGAAACCAACACAACTATAACACCAACATGTGTTGGTGTTATAGTTGTAATGTACTGCGCCAACCTGAAATGCATTTGTCAATTTTGAGAATAAAATTGTAGTTCCTAACTGAAAATTTGCTGTGAGTCTGTCTACCATTTGTTGGATTACAGAGATGTATTACATAGAGATGCATAAACATTTTTAAATATAAGTATGCTTAAATATAAGTTTTTGAGTCTGCCTATTTGGTAGGCAGACTCAAAAAATGTTGGCAATCCCTGACATAGCAACTGAAGATAAAGACTAATGCTGTTTTGACTTTTTAAAATAAAATACATTTTAAAATTTTACAATTGCACAAAAGTTATGGAATGCATGTTTAAATTTAAAATGTATATTTATTGTTTTTTATAATATGTATATATAATTTAAAAAACTAGGTTAAAATAAAAAATAAATTTATTTATAAAACAACTTAAAGTATTAATTTATGCTTACCATATTTCTTTGATTCTGGGATATACTATAATTTTGAAATTTAATTTAAAACATTTTTTTAATGGAGGAATGGAGAGAAAAGTTAAAAATAATCAATCTTAATATGTTATATTGAATAACAAGTAAAAACAACATGAATATCATGAAATTGGTAATGTTTTTATTCTCTCCTGTATATATAATAATTTTTTTTACTGCTGCATTATCTCAAAAACATTTCTAATATTAATATATTAAGTGCTGCCATGTATTGCAAATATGCAACACACCCAGTAATTCACCCAGGCTATGTGTTGCAGAAATGCAGCACATGCTATACATTGAAATCTGTGCTGTGTTACTTTGGAGCAACATGCTGATCACATAAACGCAATGAAATAGAGTGTGGCCTGTAGGATTGGAAATTTCACTTGGCCCAGTAAATTTTTTTATGATAGAATACTAATAATAGGAATTTAAATTTTTCCCTATAAAATATGACATATAAGTGAAATGATATAGATTTCACTTATATTTCCTTTTCTATGTTTTTCATGCACAGTGAACATGAATAAATACAATGTTATGAAGATATATTACACAAACATTTAAGAAATATTTCTTTCAATGAACATAAATGTCAATTACTGGTGATTAATGTGTGTACTCGTGATGAAACTAGTCATCATGTATACTACATATTCACCAAGTATACCACATATTTAATTTAATATAATTTTGGTTTTTTAATTTATTTTTGTGAATTTATAGTTTTACTTGTACTCATGATATATGCTGATTGTTATTTGGAATTGCAAGTGTAAGATGGTATTGATTAAAGTGCATCTGTATTTCTGACAAGTAAAAATTACATCTTAGAATCAAAGAAATATAGTAGTTATAACACACAGTCCCAAACTTAAATTTAATGATGGCAAATTACATGCATTTGTTGTTTTTAGTAAAATCTTTCCAGCTCTGAGAACTATATATTTTTTGTCTGAGTGAATTGCCTGGTCCTTAGTTGGTTGAAAGTTCTCTTCTAGTGTTGTCAATTTTATGCTCTTTCAACCCCTCATTTTTTGTCTTTCAAGTCTTTTTTGTGTTCTCCAATTATTGTTGATAAGACACCTATATAAAATGAAGTTTTTGCTATTGCATTTATTAAGAGTAGAAGATTAGAAGGTAACAAAAAATTTGAAATGTATATTATTTATATGTATAGTTATTTTTGTAGTATTAGCTGAAACAACTGGTAAATGCACTAAATTGTCTAATTGAATTTAATAGAATGTAAATGATATACAGTAATACCTCGACTTACGCGAACCCGGAATTACACGATTTTCAAATCTTGTCGATTCGTCTTTTGTTTGAACGCCACGCAACTCTTGATTACTCACTCCCCCAATACTATTGTTTACCTTACATGTTCGGATGTGCCGCGCGGAATCGACACATAGCTACAATTTATTTTGTGTTATTTATTTCTGTGTTTGTTATATCTACGGAGACTTGAGAGACTCTATGCAGTGATTTCTTGTAACCGTGAACGAATCAAAAGGCGAGATAAGGTTAACGAGAACATTTATTAGCTTGCTTACATCTGATTTGGATTTTACACAAGTTCCGAAATTATACCCCGACTTACGCGAATTCGACTTACTTGGTTATCGTGTAAGTTCGGGGTATTACTGTACTCAGTAAGCAATGAGAGAATCTAAATGTTAAATTACACATTATTTATACAATGTAAGTAAATAAGGATATTTATTACTATTATGTTAACTCGGAATAAAAGGAATAGAAGTTGGCATTCACACAGAATAAAACATGATTTAGTTGACATTATGTCACTATACTAGTTAACTCCAGTAGAGGGTGAATGCTATGATACCATGTCACTAGCCCATCCCATTGTATATCCCATGTATATGGGAATAGCTGCTGCTCCATAAACACATGTTCTGAATTGTAGCTTAAAATTAACATATATAATCCACATTCTTTTCAAATTGTCTTGCAGATATAGATAACTTATGGATCTATGGATTATCTGCACAAAAATATGATACTATTTTTATTTATATTTTTCTTATATATATATATATATATATAT